>NW_007730053.1:185859-187371 GCF_000696425.1 Galeopterus variegatus
CAAATGATCTGAAATCTCAGTCAGTCTCAAGTCTGATCTTGGGCTCAAACCACTGGGGACTAGAAGAGCTAAAACTCCTTAGGAGTGTCTATAACTCGATGTAAACTTGACTCACGGTCTCTGTAATGTCACCTCTCCCAGGGTGATGGAGATGCAAAGGATTCCTCAAAGCCTATTTCTTCTGAGCAGTGAGAGACCCCAAAGGGTTTAATTTCCAGAAGCCCTCAAGAGAGCAGCATTCCTCAAAAAATCAACACTGAACTCCGGTTTTCTCTCAGTATTTATTCTCCAAGCCAGAAAGTTACAGAAATGGAACATAGGTGGTTACAAAAAGAACAGTAAGATAATTTTCATGGCAACAATCATTAGGTTTAGCTGCACCAAGGACATCTGCCCTTGGAGCCAGCAATTTTGCTGTGTTACAATTCTTTATTTACAACAGAGACTTTAGCCCAGAGAACGTTTTTTGTCTTTCGCAAGCTTAACATTTCTATGTGTAATTCTAAAAAGTTAGTCTATACCTGAAACTACAGGGCCTTGGAAGCTAGGCCCTGTGAAATACATTTGTTTTATAAATGTTAGTATCCTCCACACTGTAAGAAAATAATCTAAGTGATTCATTTTCAGAAATGACTTATCTGAGGGTGTTTTAACTGATTCAGGCCCAGCACAAAAGTTGTCTGACTGGTCCAGCCCATTCCCAGAGGGTCTCTGAACAGACAGAGTTCTCCTTGAGATGATAATTAGTTACTAGCCCCTATCGTTTTCTTTGTTCCCTGGTGTTTCTCCTTTCACAGGGCTTAAGCAGGCCTTTTTTTTGTGGGCTTGTCCTGAGCCCCCAGACAAAGGAATTCCTTGCAAGGAGGTAATAAATTTTAGGCATAGATCGGGAAGATTGTGTACTCTGCAGTACTCAGCCAATGACGAAGTGGGGGAGAGGGACTTGCGCACCGGGGAATAAATTGCTTGCTACAGCCCTTTTCTGTGTGCCTGTCCCATGAACAGACACCCAGACTTGCAAGGCCATTATTAATGTCTTGCTTCACTGTACCTTGTGTCTCTGTGTCCATCCTTTGGCATTGGACAGGTGAGAGCATTTCTCACAGTCTCTTTAGCACCAGGCTTTGGGGTAGCTGGATTTCTTATGTGGTGGCTCAGGGTTCCAAAAGGTATGCATCCCAAGAAAGTGATCCGGGTAGAAGTTGAATCAATGTTTGTAATTGAACCTCGGAAGTCACATAGCATCACTTACACCATTCAGTGTTAGTCAAGGCCTTCACAAAGGCCCACCCCATTGTGAGGGAGAAAATATAGTGTCCACCTCTTGATGGGGTGTGGCAACTATTTGGAAGAACATTGTTGTGGCCACTTGGGGAAGATATAATCTACCACCCTCTGGCCACAATTTACATCCTTCTCACATACAAAATACACTAACCTCCTTCCCACAGACCTGCCCCTCCCTTCCACCAAGGTCTCATCCCATTATGACAATGTCTCAAGCTTGAGGTC
>NW_007730053.1:187893-188760 GCF_000696425.1 Galeopterus variegatus
CACATTCGTAACATACAATAATGGAACAGTCATAGATGTTGCAGCAGGAAGTCCTGTTTACAATGGGGGGAAATGGAGATACACAGCAGCCACGGCTCTGAAATCTGGCTGGGTACATGTAGGGCTCAGTCCTACTTCCTAGGAGTGATTCTTGGTGGATTTTGGTTCCATCCTCTGGCTCTCAGTTCTGTCTTCTGGATTATCCTTCTTCTAATACACGTAGTCTGTGTTTGCAGCTGAGTACTTTTCTCAGCCTTCTCGTTTGATGTTTGAAGAAGTTTGAAAGTCCACAAACCTCTTTCTATGTTGTACTGTCTTGATCAACTTTAGTCTAACCTTTAAACAACTTTATGGACTCAAAGGGTTTTTGTTTCATTTGTTCTTTTGCTGTTATTGTTGTTCTGTTTTTGGTCTTTGGGCAGAAACATAGGGTAAGGAAAAGGGAACCGCACAGTCCTGGTCTAAATGGCCCTAAAAGTAGGTTCTGTTTTTAGTATTGAATAAAAATAGCTACACAATTTTAAGCATAACAATTAACAGAACTGTAAGATGTGAGCGTAAAATTACCTGTTCCAGTACTTCACCAGGTTGTTCTGAGGATGCGGTGAGCAAACTCCAACGGCAATGACTGCGATGCCTCTTTCTCCTTCCTAAAAACAGCAAAGCCCCGCCGAGAGGCCAGTCAGCAGACAGTGTGCAGAGCAGAGCCGTTCACTGGCCAGAGCATAGTTTAGAAAAACTTTGTGGTCCAAATAATGTCGTCATACATAAACACCTACATTTTTATGTCAACTGCATTACCAGGCATTTGGAAGCCTGCCAGCTTTTTGCAGTTCTTCCTTTCCTCACATGAATCACGAGGTAATT
>NW_007730053.1:189405-195248 GCF_000696425.1 Galeopterus variegatus
AGTTTAGAAAAACTCTGTGGTCCAAATAATGTCGTCATACATAAACACCTACATTTTTATGTCAACTGCATTACCAGGAATTTGGAAGCCTGCCAGCTTTTTGCAGTTCTTCCTTTCCTCACATGAATCACGAGGTAATTTACGTGAAATGACTCAATGGAGAAGGGAAGAGGAGACTCAGGGCTGTGCTAGTTCATTTTGCAGCTTTCCTGTTAGCGTAGGTAAGAGGTGAGAAGTAGGACGGGGTTTTGCAAGATGATTGTTCTTTGCCAATTCAGAGCAATTTCGGTCCTGAATGAATTATGGCACGTGACAGGGTAACTAAGTTATTTTGGCTTCTTGTTTTGCTTAAAATGACAACGTAATAAAATTATTGTATTTACTCTCTATTTGCCAAACAACAAACTCAAAAAGATCCTGACATCAGAAGAAAGTATAAGCTTTAATCAAGGCCAAGTTGAAAAGCGGCTTATATTTCTTGACTGCTAACTATGTGCCAGGCGATTTTCCAAGTGCTATACAGTATTAGCCTGTTCAATTCCAATGACAGCTCCGTGTACCAGATACAACCATGTTCCCTGTTCTACAGATATGGAGAACGAGGTACAGGAAGACGTGGGCATCCAGGATTTTGACCAATGGAATTGGATGTCAGAGTCTGCCCTTGTCTTATGTTATAACATCTCTCTATAAAATATAAGATTAAATGCTAAAACTGATTTTAAAAGTTAGCCTAGACACAGCTTACTCATGGCTGACAGACTGAAACAGTTAAACAGGAAAAAACCCTCAGGTTCTAGAGCTGGGGAGGATGGATGGTTGTTAGTGCCGGAGAGGAAAGGTTGGAGAGCCAATTACTTCTGCAAAGAGGGAGGAACCAGTTTCAAATCTCATTTAACCCAGAAGTTGCTCTCTGCCTCCCCTATGTCAGGGTAGGTGTGATAACTTTCCTCTTGCTGCCACTGCAAGAGCACATGGAGCCAAATGACTGGGGGAAAGTGGCAGACATGCAGGCATTTCAGAGTGTGCTCATCAGAGGAAAACACCCTTCTTAGGCATTCAGTTGGTGAAGATGCTGCGAAACTGCAGATGGAGAGAAATTCTGCACAGTAACATTCAAAGTCGTGAACAGGGTATTAAACATTAAAAGTTGTGAACCACCCCAAGGCTTCTAAGCTGGTACCTGCATGGCAATGGAACCCAGAAAGAGATGAGCAAATGACATGCACCAAGGTGTTTAAAAGGGAAAGGAGACAAGCCTTCAATCACATCTGTTGAAAGGTTTCTTCCATTCCTTCATGTGGAAAACTTGGAATGAACATGAGAACTAGACAGTATATTAGCCATGGTGGATAGATAGGTAGCTCTGCTCTTATCCCCTTAGAGCACTTATTTTCTACCAGACTTTCAACTACCAGAACTTGCAACTCTTTGCCTAAGCATTAAGGGCTTTCATGGACATCCAGAGGTGTTGGAGAATTTACCACCATCACCTTCACCACCCCACCACCCATCACCTCACCACCCCACATACACCTTGTCCAGCAGCCTCCAAGCAATGGCTGGTGGGAGATGGTGGACATGTGACCCAGCTCTCTTGCCTCTCAGCAGGAAACTCAGATGTGCTCTTCACTATCCCCCAGAATCCCCAGCAGGGTTCTGCTCTAGTTACATAGAACAGGAACTTGCTTGGAAATACAAGATATATTGGTTTCTTATCTTACTTCCCCGCTCCCCTACCAGCATTTCCTGGGATGGCCTCCCAATTAAACCAATTATCTCAGAGTCTGAGTCTGGATAAACCCAAACCAAGATATTATGTTGGCATATATTAAATTATAACTTAGAAAACTATATGTAATTCTTATTCCATAGTATGTGTTCAGTCTTAATTAAGTACCCCAGGTATTGTTCTTGCTAGCCAGTGCCTGAACTGGATGGACCTGCCAAATGTCCTACCATTTCTTGTGCTCGGGTTTGGAATAGGTCAGTTAGTAAACTAGTGTCAGTTACTAGTAACAGTTAGTAAACTAGGCTATTCTGTCTGGGTTGCCTCAGTTTACACAACTAACCAAATATTTTATAACACTTAGTTATTTTTTTCCCATTTATGAAGAAACATTGCCAGAATTATTTACTCTGTTTGACTGCCACATCCAAGACAGTCAAAATCTTGTCCTTCTTGTTTATAGTTATGATAGCCCACAGTTCTCAGAAAAATGGCCAGTAGGAAACATTTAACAGATATAAATGAGTGCATTTTGACAAAAGAATAAATAATTTTTAACTGCTACATTAGCAACCCATTTGATGTAAATTATTAAACTGAGCTTCTTAATAAAGAAACTTGATAAAGATGTACAAGTATGTTTATCAAAGACAATGTGTGTCATTAGAATAGGTAATATATATGAAAGCTATTAGCAAGGTAGTTGGAAATTACCGTTGTTGGAATTAACAATTAATGAGCATGTACTAATCACCATATACCTTGTATACTCTTTTGAAAGACAGCACAGGTTTTGGTGTAAGACAGACTTGGATTCGAATTTTAGCCATGCCATTTCTTTGGTGTGTATGTTGGGCAAATTACCTGACATTTCTGAGCCCCAGATTTCTCATCTATAAATTCATCTATAGACTGCATCTATAAATGCAGTCAACACTGCATTTCACTGAATCAAAGATGTCATTAGTTATAAGATGCACCTTTATTTTATGTACTGTTAAGAATGAGGGCTGGCCAGTTATCCCACTTGTTTGGAGCATGGTGCTGATAACACCAAGGCCAAGGGTTTGGATTCCCCTACTGGCCAGCTGCCAAAAAAAAAAAAAAAAAGACAATTAAAGGTCTAGGGTTTGGATCCCAGTACTGACTAGCCACTAAAAACCCAAAAAACAAACAAACAAAAAAAACAAAACAAAACAAAAAAAAGAATGAAAAAGTGCCTAATTAAACTCTATTAGTATGCTTTCTTATCATGTGGGTTGTAAGATATATCCTTAATTAAGAAACGTTAAAACATGAACAAATGTGAGTCTTATAGTCAAAAAGTATAGAATAATAACTACCTTAAAAGTTTATTCTTGTGTAGATTAAAATGGAAATAATATACGTAAAATGTAAAACACATATAGAAGGGAATTAATAAGTATTAATTTATTTCCTTCTCTTTTTGATTAATTTCCTTAGTTAAAAATTTAGATGTTTGAAAGACACTGTATATTTAATATTTAATCAAATAGATAAAAAGAAATGTAAGAATACTGAGAAAGTTTATTGTTTGGGAAAGACAAGAACTGTGCAAATAATTGAAGCTTGATATGTTAGATAATTCGCAAGGCAAAACCATAGGACAAAAGAATATTAAAAACTCTTAAGTGAGGAGAAAGTTGTGTTTAATATACTCAGAAAACAATTAAGGAGAATTAAAAAAACAACTGTGCTTTGCAATTGTAAAGATATTAAAAAATCAGTAAACTGTCAAATAGAAACATCTTGTAGTTGAGGTTGCTATAAATTTCTCAGGATTCTGAGCCAACTAGTTGGAGCAGTGATGTAGGGAAGGAAAGAAAAAAGATACAAGAGTGAAATGTTAAGTGCATTCTCTTTAAAATCAGGATCAAAATAAAGATGCCACTTTTAATTTATTCAACATTGTACTAGAGATCGTAGCCAGGACAATAAGATAAAAATAACCAAGCTATAAAAATTGGAAAGAAAAAGAAAACTATAATCATTTACAGATAATATGATTATAGAAACACAAAGAACAATATCAAAATAAATTATATTTCTACATAAGCAACAGTTAAGCAACACACCTTTTTTTTTTTTTCCTTTTTGTCTTTTTTCGTGTCTGGCAACGGATCGCAACCCTCAGTGTCGCGCCCGTACCGGACCGGGACCGGCAACGGGATCGCAACCCTCGGTGTTGCGCCCGCACCCGCACCTCGCTTAGCCAGTGAGCGGCCAGTCTGTATGTGGGATCCGAACCCTCGGCAGGAGTGCCGCCGCGCTCCCAAGCGGTGCACTGTAGCAGTGCGCCACTGGGCCGGCCCCAGCAACACACCTTTTTATTTTTTAGGTGTTTGGCTGGTACAGGGATCTGAACCCTTGCCTGTTGGTGTTATAACACTGTGCTCTAATCAACTGAGCTAACCAGCCAGCTCTAGAAACATACATTTGAAAAAAAGGATCTGTAAAGGCCACAGAAAGAAAATTGGGGAAACTATGAATAAATCTAACAAAGTTGGGCAAAGCCTTTAGAGAGAAAAATCTATAAAAACTGATAGGGAAAATATAAAATATGGCCTAACAAATGTGGAGATCTATGATGTTCATGGAAAGGAAGATAGACTATTGTAAAAATGTCAGATTTTCCCACATTTGATATATATAAAACTCCAATTCCCATCAAAATTCCTGTAGGCTTTTCATGGACCTTGTTAATCTGGTCCTAAAACTTAAATGAAAAACACAAATTGCCAAGAATACTCAAGCTACTTCAGAAGAAGAACAAAAAGTGTGAAAACTTGCTATAGTACCTATGAAAACTCATTACAAAAAGGAGACAGGAGACTGTGACAGTTACAGGAGAGTGTGGTGTTAGCACAAAGTTATCAATGGGACAGAATAGAAAGCCCTGTGTACAGGAGGCACAAATATGGAAACTTGGTGCAGTACGTGACACTTGTAGCAAGGAAAGCAGATCAGTGGGTGCTGTGGATGGAATTGTGTCCCCAAAGTCCATGTATTAGAAACTCAACCCCTACTGTGACAGTGTTAAGAGGGTGGGAGATCCTATTATGGCAATTGAAAAGCAGAGCCTGGAAGAGGTGATTAGATTGTAAGGACCCTGACATAGTGAATGGTTTAATCTTGGTCATGGGCATGGATTTGAGGGCTTTAAAAGGAGAGCACATGGGGAGCTCTCTCTCTCTCTGTGCTGCCATTCTGCCATGTGAGACCCCTCCAACACTGTCACCATCAATAAGGCCTTCACCAGATGCATTCCCTGGAGTTTGGACTCCCCAGCCTCTGAAACTGTGAGCTATAGATACTCTATTTCTTCATAAATCACCCAGTTCTGGGTATTTGTTATAAGCAACAAAAATGGACTAATATACCCTGCTTCACTGTGAAGTGTCACTACCCACCAACAAGGCTCTCACCAGATATGTTCCCTGGACTTTGGACTCCCCAGCCTTTGAAACTGTAAGCAATAGATATTCTATTTCTTCATAAATTACCCAGTTCTGGGTATTTTGTTATAAGCAATAGAAATGGACCAATATACCCTGCTTCACTGTGAAGTGTCACTACCCACCAACAAGGCTCTCACCAGATATGTTCCCTGGACTTTGGACTCCCCAGCCTCTGAAATTGTAAGCAATAAATACTGTTTCTATATAAATTACCCAGTTTCAGGCATTTCTGTTATAAGCAACAGAAACAAACTGAGACAGTGGGCAAAAGAGTGAGCATTGTGTAAATGGCACCAGGATCATTGTTTTTCTGTATGCGAAAAATGTGAAAATTGGATCCCTATTTCATGTCAAACACAAAAAGCAACTCCTGATATATTAGAGACCAAACTGTGAAAAGCACAACTTAAAACAAATTATAAGAAAATATAAAAAAAATCTTAATGGTTTGGATTATGAAAAGATGCCATAAATAAGACACAAAAATCATATACACACCAAAAATGCAAGAAAAAATCATGAGTTGATTATAATAAAGTGTAAAAATTTTCTTCACTAAAGGTACCAAGAAGAAAATAGTAAAAAGAAGAATAGAAACCGGAAGAAAATATTTGAAACACACACATGCCTGCCAA
>NW_007730053.1:195258-197107 GCF_000696425.1 Galeopterus variegatus
GAACCCGTGGCCTTGGTATTATCAGCACCACACTCTCCCGAGTGAGCCACAGGCCGGCCCGTGGTTGTTGTTTTAAGCCAGTAAATTGTAGGGTAGTTAGTATGTAGCAGTGACTAACTGATACAGCTACTATTTTACACACATCGGACTGGCAAAATTAAGAAGTCTGACTACACCAAGAGTTAGTGAAGATATAAAACAATGGGAACTCCTAACACACTAATGGTGCAAACCAGTGCAACCACTTAGGAAAATAACTTACTATTACCTTATAAAATCAAAATACCTCATGGCCCAGTAGTTCCATTTGTGGGGGATTGTGTACATGAGTATCTTAGAAAAATGCATATTCTAGAGATATGTATAAGAATGTTCATAACAACGTTGTTTCTAAAAGCAAAAAATTCACATAATCCACATGTCTGACATGGTAAAGGACAAATAATTTGTAATATTTACATAAAATGAAGTAGTGAAGGTAAATAAATAAAAGCAAAATGCATTAATATGATTAATCTTACTGATATAAAAAAAAAGCAAGTGGCAGAAGAATAACAGGGTACTTCAAAAAGTTTGTGGAAAAATGGAATTAAAAGATAATACAAATCTTTCCACAAACTTTTTGAAGACCCTTTGTACAAACAATAAGATGCCATCTATATAAAGTTCAAAAGGTACAAAGCAGACATGTTGTTTAGAAATATACGTAAATCTAGTAAAATTATAATAAAAATTATTATCACAAAATTCAATTATGGTGGATACATTGGAGGAAGATAGAGGGACTTCAAAAGTTTTGGTATTGCTGTTTCTTCATCTGGGTTGGTGGGTACACATGTATTCATTTTATTGTTCTTTATATCTCTTATGGAATATAGCCATTCAAAAGTATCTATCTATCCATCTATCTGTCTATCTATCTATCTATCTATCTATCTATCTATCTATCTATCTATCTATCTATCTATCTATGTGTCCATCCATCTATGGATTCATTCTTTTGAAAAATTAAAAAGAATAAAGAGAGTATGTTGAAAGCATGCCTCTATTACTGTGTCCTCATTCTGGAGATCTTGCTAACGCTCTATTTCTTTGAGGTCCACACCTGGCAAAGATGATAGGTATGTGCTTTGTTTCCTGCTGAGTTTCCACCCTCCCAACCCCCCAAATCAACAGTTTCCAAAAATATTTCATTTCGTCATTTTATACACATGACCTTTTGTTGTGACTCCATATAATGCTTTCTGAGCACATTAGCAGTGTGCTGTTTCCTGCAAAACACTGATGTGGAAAAACAGATAATTACCTACCAGCTGGGAGAATGAATGTAAAGAGACAAGTGCACCAAACAAGAGAGCTATAATTTTCCCAAGTGTCCAAGTTACTTCCTGGTGTAGGAAAGTCCAGCTCTTTCAGAGGCTAGGATTTCTTTTAATTTGCAATCAATTGATTGATATCTATCATAGCTTTCAACTGTGCTTGATGATTAGGGTACAAGAGCATACAAGTGCATACCCAAGAGAACTAAAAAGACATTCACAACAAAACTTATACACAAATATTCATAGCAACATTATTCATAGTAGCCAAAAAATGGAAAGAAGGTGAATGTTTATCAACTGATGAAGGGATAAACAAAATGTGGCATGTCTATTCAATGGAATATTATTCAGTTATAAAAGGAAACTAAGTACTGATACATTCTACAGTGTGCATGAACCTTGAAAACATTATGCAAAGTGAAAGGAGGTAGATACAAAAGGCTACATATCATGTGATTCAATTTATATGAAAAGAATGTCCAGAATAGGCAAATTAATACTGATGGAAAGTAGAAGAGTGATTACCA
>NW_007730053.1:198106-199963 GCF_000696425.1 Galeopterus variegatus
TGAATGCTAGTGCGTGCAAAGCTGCTTTTTAGTGTGATGAAAATGTTCTAGAATTAGATAGTGGTGATAGTTGTACAGTTTTGTAAATATACTAAAACCCAATGAACTGTATATGTTAAAAGGGTGAATTTTATGGTGCGTGAATTACAGCTAAAAGAAAAACTAATCTATGCAGTTAAAAGTCAGGAGAGTGGCTACTGGTGATGGTGAGAGTGAGTAGCTGAAAGAGAGGGAGGGGACTTTGGGTTGCTGGTCATGCTCCGCTTCTTGATCTGGGTGTTGGTTACATAGTTGTGCTCATTTTGAGTTTGAGCTGTGCACTTAAGTGTACATTTCTGTATATATATTGTTATGAGTTGAATTGTGTTGCAAAAAGATATGTTCAAGTCCTAATCCCTAGTACCTCAGAATGTGACCTTATTTGGAAATAAGGTTGTTGAAGATGGAATGAGTGAAGAGGAGGTCATAGTGGAGTAGAGAGGACCCTTAATCCAATATGACCTTATTTAAAAAAAAAAAGCGAAGAGACACAGATGCACAGAAATCCAGTCATGTGGAGACAGAGGCAAAAGGTAAAGTTATGCTGCCATAAGCTAAGCAATGCCTGGGGCTACCAGAAGCTGGAAGAGGCAAAAAAAGGATCTTCTCTTACAGGCTTCAGGGGGAGGGTGACCGTGCGCACACCATGATTTCAGACTACCCTCTAGAACTATGAGGTAATAAATTTCTGTTGTTTTAAGCTATCCAATTTGTGGTATTTTGTTATTGCAACTCTAGGAAAGTAATACAGATTTTGGTATCGGAAGTAGGGTCTTCTGTCACAAATACATAAAAATGTGCAAGTGGCTTTAGAATTGGTTTATCAGTAGAGGCTTCAAGAATTTTGAGGTGCTTGACAAAAAGAAAGCCTAGATTCCCTTGAAAAGACTTTGGGTGGAAATATGAACATTAAATGTCCTTCTGGTAAGGCCTTAGAAAGAAATGATGAACGTGTTATTGGATACTGGAGGAAAGGAGACCCTTCTTATAAGGTAGCAGAAAACTTGTCTGAATTGGTTCTGCTGTTGGGTGGAAAGCAGAACTGGTAAGTGATAAATTTAGCTGAGGAGATTTCCACGAAAGCTCTGGAAGGTTTCTCCTTGCTGCTTGTAGTAAAATGAGAGATGAAGGAGATAAACTGAGGGATGAACTGTTAAGTACAAAGGGATCAGCACTTGCTGATTTGGAAAACTCTCAGCCTATCCCAATAGCCTGCTCTGGAAGCCTACCAGCATGTGGCTGGGCAACCATTTGCTAAAAAGGCTTGGGGTGTGACTCATGGATCCAATCAGCTGTCTCAGCAGAATCCAGGAATAGAGATGTGGTTATCCAGGAAAGCTCTGTGGAAGACCCTCTCTCTGATGACTTGACCCTCCAATAATTGCACAAGAGACTGATAAGATTTTTTAGAATGTTTTACTAGCAGAATGCGGCCAGCCTGGACTGAAAGGGACAGAGATTAGATGAAATGAAGGAAGAATGACTCCAAGGGCAGATCCACAGATGCAGATGCCTGGCTGACAGGACTGCCTTAGGACAAAAGGGCCAGGCCACGGTCCCAGGGGAGCCAGAGGACAGAGCATCAAGCCACAGAGGATTATTCTCAGGCCTTGAAATCTAATGGAATTTGCCCGGCTGGGTTTCAGACTTGCTTAGGACCTGTGGCCCCTTTTTACATTCCAATTTCTCCCTTCTGGAATGGGAACGTCTATCCCATACCTTTCCCACTATTGTATTTTGGAAGTAAATGCTTTGTTTTCTGATTTCACCAGTTCACAGATGGAGAGGAATTTTGCCCTGGGGTGGATCACACCCTAA
>NW_007730053.1:200697-206146 GCF_000696425.1 Galeopterus variegatus
ATGTAATTAGTTAAGATGAGGTCATACTGGAGCCGGGTTGACCCTTAATCCAATCTGACTGGTGTCCTTATAGAAAGAGAAGAGACACAGACATGCAAGTAAGGCCAGTGTGAAGACAGAGGCAGAGAGCCATAAGTCAAGGAACACCAGGGGTTACCAGAAGCTGGAAGGAGCAAAGAGGGATCCTTTTGGACCCTGCAGGCTTCAGAGAGAACATGGCCTTTCCAACACCTTGATTTCACACTTCTAGCTTCCTGAACTGTGAGAGAATAACTCACAGTTGTTTTAAGACACCTAGTTTGGGCCAGCCCGTGGCTCACTCGGGAGAGTGTGGTGCTGACAACACCAAGGTCACGGGTTCGGATCCCACATAGGGATGGCCGGTTGCTCATTGGGTGAGCGTGGTGCTGACAACACCAAGTCAAGGGTTAAGATCCCCTTACCAGTCATCTTTTAAAGAAAAAAAATAAAAATAAAAATAAGACACCTAGTTTGTGGTGCTTTTTTGTGGCAGCCCTAGGAAACAAATACATATACTATGAATAAAGTTTTCAAAAATAAACAAAAGCATATAAGGCTCATTCATTTATCAAATAGAAAATACTATAGAAGTAGCAAAGAGGCTGTGCTCAACCTGGCTGGTAGGATCAGTGAACGTTTCCCTGAGGAGGAAACGCTCGAGCCAAGTGTTGAAGGATTGGTAGGAGTTTGCCAGGTGGGAAAGAGAAGAACTGGCACAAGACGGCCATGCTCTTTGACCTGCAAAGTTAATGTTTTAATGAGGGAGATGAGTAGAAAACAAGACAAATAGGCAATGAACTACAAATTGTGGTAATTAAAATGTAGAGCTTAAACCAGCTGCCTGTCCCGTACAAAAAACAAATGACCCAAAAGTCAGCTTTATTCAGGAATACCAATTACCTGAGAAGAGATGTTAGGCTAGACCATCTCTCTGGTAAACCTGAAGGAGATGGACAGAATGAAACCATCTCAAAGGCTCAGATTTACTGAGTGGTTTTTAAAGAGAAGATTGAGGGAATGGAATGTGGGAAGTAAAAAGCAGGAAGGAGGGGGACACAGAGTCCAGGTGCAAATTCTTGTCAAGGCTCCTTCTGGCTTCTGTTCTTATCCTTGACGTTATCTTAGGGCCCTGAAGGGTTTTGATTTGCATCAGGGTGGAATCAGCATAGCTTTATAGATGATGTCTTCTTTGGTTTCTCAGGGCCTGGAGAGTATGCATCTCAAGGCAAGTCTGTTACTCCAGGCTGACTGAAGAACAACTTTACATTTATGTAAATAATGTCACTTTGCTCTGTAACCAAGGTTCAAAATATTGAATAATCATGGGAAAAGAGTCAGAGAGATGCTTGCTAAGAAAAAAAACTGTGTCCTTTTTTTTTTNATGTAATTAGTTAAGATGAGGTCATACTGGAGCCGGGTTGACCCTTAATCCAATCTGACTGATGTCCTTATAGAAAGAGAAGAGACACAGACATGCAAGTAAGGCCAGTGTGAAGACAGAGGCAGAGAGCCATAAGTCAAGGAACACCTGGGGTTACCAGAAGCTGGAAAGAGCAAAGAGGGATCCTTCCCTACAGGCTTCAGAGAGAACATGGCCTTTCCAACACCTTGATTTCACACTTCTAGCTTCCTGAACTGTGAGAGAATAACTCACAGTTGTTTTAAGACACCTAGTTTGTGGTGCTTTTTTGTGGCAGCCCTAGGAAACAAATACATATACTATGAATAAAGTTTTCAAAAATAAACAAAAGCATATAAGGCTCATTCATTTATCAAATAGAAAATACTATAGAAGTAGCAAAGAGGCTGTGCTCAACCTGGCTGGTAGGATCAGTGAACGTTTCCCTGAGGAGGAAACGCTCGAGCCAAGTGTTGAAGGATTGGTAGGAGTTTGCCAGGTGGGAAAGAGAAGAACTGGCACAAGACGGCCATGCTCTTTGACCTGCAAAGTTAATGTTTTAATGAGGGAGATGAGTAGAAAACAAGACAAATAGGCAATGAACTACAAATTGTGGTAATTAAAATGTAGAGCTTAAACCAGCTGCCTGTCCCGTACAAAAAACAAATGACCCAAAAGTCAGCTTTATTCAGGAATACCAATTACCTGAGAAGAGATGTTAGGCTAGACCATCTCTCTGGTAAACCTGAAGGAGATGGACAGAATGAAACCATCTCAAAGGCTCAGATTTACTGAGTGGTTTTTAAAGAGAAGATTGAGGGAATGGAATGTGGGAAGTAAAAAGCAGGAAGGAGGGGGACACAGAGTCCAGGTGCAAATTCTTGTCAAGGCTCCTTCTGGCTTCTGTTCTTATCCTTGACGTTATCTTAGGGCCCTGAAGGGTTTTGATTTGCATCAGGGTGGAATCAGCATAGCTTTATAGATGATGTCTTCTTTGGTTTCTCAGGGCCTGGAGAGTATGCATCTCAAGGCAAGTCTGTTACTCCAGGCTGACTGAAGAACAACTTTACATTTATGTAAATAATGTCACTTTGCTCTGTAACCAAGGTTCAAAATATTGAATAATCATGGGAAAAGAGTCAGAGAGATGCTTGCTAAGAAAAAAAACTGTGTCCTTTTTTTTTTCTAAAGCCCATGTAGTTTTAGATCCCAACAAGGCTTCAGTCCTGCTCACTCCAGCAAGCTCACTGTGCTGACAGCACCTCGTTGGACTGAGGGGAGCCGTGTCATGGACAGGCACTCGACGGCAGCCCGGTGCCTGGAGATCAGTGGTCAAGTGGGCAGGCCAGTGGACAGAAGCATGAGCACTTTGTCCTCATCCTAGTGCTGTATGGCTCTTCTTACTTCTCTGAACCTCACCCCTACATCTGAAAAAAGAGCAGGAAAATGTTTTATCTAAAATCCCCTCTCATTCTAATTTGGTGCGGTATGTTGTTACATAAGGAGCTACCTAATTTGGTTAACTAAAGCAGAATCCACAGGACAGTAGCAGCACAATAGTAATTACTAAAGTCCCACAATATACCACATGGATTTTTTAAAGGTGGTTCAATTGAGCTGTGAGATTTATTACCAGGAAAGGCAGTTGCAGCCTATGGTCTTATTTTCTGAGACAGGAGAGAGTGTGGTAATTCGCCCTGGATGAGAAAAGCATTTGGCTTCAGAGCTGGCTCCGTTCTTGTTTATCTCTCCTGAGGCAGGAGCCCTTTTTCGCTGCGGTTCTGTTTTGACTAGAATTGCTCCCATCGTTTATGTATCTCTTAGGCTAGGGTTATAGAGATGACTGTCCAATGCCAACCTGGAGAAGAAAAACGAGAAAGCAACTCACATGTAATAAAAAGAGTGCTGGCCTTGGAGTCAGAAGACCTGGCTTCGGGCCGGCCGCGGCTCACTTGGGAGAGTGCGGTGCTGATAACCCCAAGGCCTCGGGTTCGGATCCCACATAGGGATGGCCGGTTCGCTCACTGGGTGAGCGTGGTGCAGACAACACCAAGTCAAGGGTTAAGATCCCCTTACCGGTCATCTTTTAGCAAAAAAAAAAAAAAAAGAAGACCTGGCTTCAAATCCCCCTTCTCTCATTTCTTAGCTCTGAGACCCTGAGCAATGTTGTATTGTCTCTGAGCCTCACTTTCTTCATCCACCATTGGGATGAAAACTCCTTCCTCACATGATGGTTGTGAGGATTAAATTCATTCATGCATTCATCGTACACGTATGAAGCACCTGCTGTGTACATGTCAGTCATGGTCTTCAACCTCAAGGAGCTTCTAATGTAGAGAAGATGAATATTGAGCAAGAGAAGAGTGTGATGAATGTTACTAAAATGGGAAGTAGGGAGTGTCACGGGCCTGTGTGACAAGGAGATTATTAGGGAAGTGACCTTTCTACAGGGAGCTGGGGGATGAGCAGGAGTGTCCTGTTGAAGACAAGGGAGTAGGAGACAGGAAGAGTGTTCCAAGTGGGGAACATAAGATGATTCTGAGTGTTGGCGAGTGTTGGCTGAATCAACAGTGAAGCAGTTAGTGAATTAGGTAAGCTCATAGCTCAGACACAGTTTTTCCTGAAAATGTACAACTTGTGAGTTTCCTCCCAAACGTGAGCCAAAACCCCATTTAACTTCTTCTCTGTAAACTAAGAACCACAAAGTGGGCTAATGTTTGTGCTTCTTTTTCCAGAACGTGGAGCACCTAGCAACACTCTAGGGTAATTTGTCTTTCAAATCTGTCTGGTGTCTGGGTCATGTCAGATTTCATTATGTCTCAAAACTACTTCAAAGATCTGAATAACATAATCAGTCCTTGTCAAACATTATTTCTCGAGTCTCTAGATCCTTTGTGATAATTAAAATCACCACAACTTCTGTAAAGGTACAAATCGTCTGGGTTGTTGGATATCATTTGTATACTTTCGTTCTTTATAGCCTGTCATTAAACTAAATAATGGGCAGGGGAGAGGTGCTGTTAGCTAAAAAATTAAGGTTGTGAATGCCAATAATAAAAGAGAATGTGGATTTTGCACTTAAAGCAAAATGCTTTTAAAAATATTATCTGGTAGGGGCTGGCCCGGTGGCGCACTGGATAGTGAACCTCTGAGTGGTCCTGTGCTGTTAGCCTGTCATTAAACTAAATAATGGGCAGGGGAGAGGTGCTGTTAGCTAAAAAATTAAGGTTGTGAATGCCAATAATAAAAGAGAATGTGGATTTTGCACTTAAAGCAAAATGCTTTTAAAAATATTATCTGGTAAACCCCAGGAACAATCAAATATATTCTGCTTTTTCCCATTGTGCTGTCCAATATGGTAGCCACTAGCCATATGTGGCTATTTAAATTTAGGTTTAAATTTGTTAAAACTAAATAAATTTAGGATTCAGTTCCTCATTCTCACTAGCCACATTTCAAGTGTTCCATAGCCACGTGTGGCTAGTGGCTACATATTAGTGCACATAAGGACTATTTTTGTCATCATCAAAATTTCTTTTGTATAGCACTGCCTTAGAAGGTCTAGTTAGTAAAAAGAACTAGGAAGCATCCTCACTAAAATCTGAATTAAAATGGGTTTTCCTTCTTTCCTATGTTTAGAGGAGCATTAAGAATAATTAAGTTTGCTTCCAGAAATACATCCTTAAAAATGTAAATATGTAGCTAATAGTTGATAAAGAAGATTGTTTCTCCTGGCATTATTGTAGGAATTGATTTAGACGTCTGCTGTAAGAGAATGGTTAATGTTTTACAGTCACTAAAATCATGTTTTTGGAGACCATTTAATGACATGAGAAAATTTCTAATGATATAATATTGGCTAAAAAACCCTCCAAAACCCACCCATATAATACAGTACAAAAATGTCTGACATGGTAATTTCTTGGCAATTAATTTATGGTGTTTTTTATATTTTTCCATAATTTTTAAAAAAAGAGCTTGTATTATTTAGTTGCCAGAGAAAAAAATTATTTTTTAAAAAATACAATT
>NW_007730053.1:207597-209985 GCF_000696425.1 Galeopterus variegatus
TTCTTTTCTTTATCTCTGCTGGTGACTCTCCTTGTGTCAATGCACTCCAGTGGTTGGCAGATCATCTGTGTGGTGATTGTGGCATCTAGCTGCTTTCGCGGCAGCCATGGTTATTCTGGTGGCTGTGGTTGGTCATCCACATGGAGGTGTTTTTGGCATGCTCCTTGGCGCTGGCAGTGTGCTTGGTTGTGGGGTGTGTCTTGTCCCCTTCTCCATGCCGCTGGTCCCTGGGCCGGCCCCAAGCTGCTGGCACAGTGTGCCTGGTTGTGAGAGTGAGGTCCTGTCCCCGGCTCCAAGCCTCCAGTTCCTAGGCAGGCCCCAAGGTGCTGGTGGTATGCCTGTGCTGGAACTAATTTTTTGTCCTTTGCTTACTTCTAAAACGAGGGAACTTCCTGTGGGAGCCAGTACTTGAGCTGTTTGGTTGAGCTAAATTGTTGCTTTGCTGCTGATTCCCTAGGGAAGGCTTTTTGTGTAGCTCAGGGTTTAGTGGTTGATCTCTTGAGTACTTCTGACTCTCCAGAGATCCAGTGGATCTGGGTTGTGTAGAAACTCTGATCTGGGCTTGAATCTTTTCATCAAATTGCACCCCATGCAATTCTGCATTCCTGACCAGTCTCCTCTGAGTGGTCCTGTGCTGTTTGGGGAATGGATCAGCTGTCCTTGCTGTGCCCCAGTGTTCCCCTGGCGGGCCCATCTCCCCCACCATCCTTGCTCCAAACACTTCCCATGGGACGGGTCCTGTGCTGGTCCCTGTGATGACTCATTGGTCTCTGAGTGGCTCCCTTTTTTCAGCTGTCTGGCTCCTCGCTCCTGTGTGGGTCCACGGTAACCCTATTCGTGGCCTTGCTGTCTTGGGGGCCGCCAAGGCCCCCTTCTCCCCTGCTGCCTCCAAGCAACTCCATCTGAAAGGCACAGCTGTGGCTTTTGCTGGCTCCTGCTCCATGTGCTCAGCAACTCTAGCATTAAATCAATGGCAGCCTGAAATGCTCAAAGCAGTTTTTTCTTTCTCTCATCATGGTTTCTCCCACCTTCATGAACTCCGTAGGTCTCTCCTCTTCCCCTGAGCTTCAGCGGCCCCAGCTTGGCCGATGTTACATTTTTATATTTGTAAATTGGTTGATTTGTGGGAAAGAGTGATGCTAGGGACAGTCTATTCCACCATCTTGACCAGAACCTGTCATTAAAAGCATTTTGATAGTGGTCTCCAGATGTAGGTTCTGTCTTTGGTCTGCATCCCTCTTGTTACCCATCAAGGATCTAATAAGTCTGATTCAGAAGATTAGTTTATGGACTGGAGTTACTGAGGAAAGTGACACTATGGCCAATAGCAATACACTAGACCATGTGCAGACTGCAGTAAGGGAAGCTTCAAACACAGAGAAATCAAAATGTCAGGGCATAAAAAAGCAAGTTAGTTCAAAACCTCACCTTTATTGAGTTAAAAACAATCAAGTCATTTAAAAAATCATTTTCTTTACTTAATTTAAATTATCTTAAAATTTGCTATCAACTTTTTTTTTTTTTTTTTTTAAAAGATGACCGGTAAGGGGATCTCAACCCTTGGCTTGGTGTTGTCAGCACCATGCTCAGCCAGTGAGCAAACCGGCCATCCCTATATAGGATCTGAACCCGGGGCCTTGGTGTTATCAGCACTGCACTCTACCGAGTGAGCCACGGGCCGGCCTTGCTATCAACTTTTTTACATGTAAGTTTGATACAATCTGCTTTTTCAGGGTTTAACACCTCGAGCAATAGAGTGGCAGCCGCAATTGAGGATTTCTCCTGGGGAGACTGCAACCTGTCGGCATGGCTCACGAGTTTGTGAACAGCAAAATCCAGATGGGGAAGGTGGTTGTGTTCATCAAGTCCACCTGCCCCTACTGCAGAAGGATCCAAGAGATCCTCAGTCAGTTGCCCTTCAAACAAGGGGTTCTGGAATTGTCGATATCACAGCCACTGACAACACAAATGAGATTCAAGATTATTTGCTACAGCTCACAGGAGCAAGAATGGAGCCTCAAGTCTTTGTCAGTAAACTAGTGACACGGGTAAAGCAGATTGGAGCTCTGCAGTAACCACAGACTACATGTCCCCACCCCAACTTATCCCACCTTGAGAATCATTGCTTTGAATCAGCATTCTTGACCTTGCCACCTGATAGATCTCATATCAAATGTTCAATAATTCCCTGAAGGGTATGGGGACCCAATCTGAGAAACTGCATGAAAAGTTGACCATGATTGGTCTTTATTTGGTGCTGGTGGATCAGAGGCACAAGTGCAGATTCCGTGATCATGTAGCAACACTCTTATTTAAGATTGCCATCCAGAGGGCCGGCCCGTGGCTCACTTGGTA
Organism: Galeopterus variegatus; assembly: GCF_000696425.1. NCBI lineage: Eukaryota > Metazoa > Chordata > Mammalia > Dermoptera > Cynocephalidae > Galeopterus > Galeopterus variegatus. Next base: position 209,953 of record NW_007730053.1, read on the forward strand.
GAGTGCGGTGCTGATAACACCAAGGCCACGGGT
>NW_007730054.1:0-460 GCF_000696425.1 Galeopterus variegatus
TATTTCTCTCTGATTGTCTTCGAGTTCTTTTTCTTTTTTCTTGTCTGTTTGTATTATTCCAAAGAGCCCATCTTCAAGAACCGAGGTTCTCTCTTCAACTTCCGTTATCCTGCTGGTTCAACTCTCCAATGTGTTTTTTATTTTGCTGAATAATTTCTTCAGTTCGGCAAGTTCTGCTACTTTTTTTTTTATGACAGTGATTTCCTTGTTCATTTCCTCTTTCAGGTCCTGTATGTTTTTCCTGGTTTCATCATGCTGTCTAGCTGTGTTTTCTTGTATCTCATTCAGTCTCTTTAGGATTAACACTCGAAATTCCCTGTCATTCATTTCAAGGGCTTCTTGTTCTATAGGATTTGGCCTTTGTTGTCTCGGGCTGCTCGCTCGAACCTGCAGCAGAGATTGGGCGCTCTCAGGAGTCTTCTTTTGTTTCGGCCCTAAAACCTCGAACCTGTTGTTGCTT
>NW_007730054.1:1344-16679 GCF_000696425.1 Galeopterus variegatus
CATTTTTTTTTTATGACAGTGATTTCCTTGTTCATTTCCTCTTTCAAGTCCTGTATGTTTTTCCTGGTTTCATCATGCTGTCTAGCTGTGTTTTCTTGTATCTCATTCAGTCTCTTTAGGATTAACACTCGAAATTCCCTGTCATTCATTTCAAGGGCTTCTTGTTCTATAGGATTTGGCCTTTGTTGTCTCGGGCTGCTCGCTCGAACCTGCAGCAGAGATTGGGCGCTCTCAGGAGTCTTCTTTTGTTTCGGCCCTAAAACCTCGAACCTGTTGTTGCTTATTTGTCATTGTAGGTTTGTTGTTGAAAGATTTATTCGTTTTTTGTTGCTCTTGGAAATGCAAATAGTACTCTGGTATCACAGCGCACACTTCTCAGGGTCACGCTGTCTCCTGGCATGGCCGCTCCAGACCCGTCACCCCTAAGTAGAGTATTTTGAACCCTACAAGTCCAGATGGCCCTGGTCCTCTCTCTGGGGAATATTTTAGGAGTAGTGAGAAATTATGTTGGGGGTACCAGAGGCCCATCCTTGAACCTCATCTCTATTTATAGGTACTTGCATTCACTCGGTGATCTCATCTTTTGTTATGGCTTTACAAACCATCCAAATGCTGACAGCTCCCTAGTGTATATCTGGAAAGTCTTTGGACGATGTAGAGTAAAGAAGTGATGTGAACTGGAAATGAAACAATTGGAAGACATGCTCAAAGGATCAGTCCAACCTTCTCCCTTGATGCAAAACCTATTCAATTGCCTACCTGCATGTCCACTGGGCACCTCAGATATCATGTGCACACAGCTGAGCTCCTGATCTCACCTCCACAGAAACTCTTTGTGCAATTTTCCATAAGTCCATAAATGGCAACTCCATCCTCCCAGCTGCTCAGGCCCAAACTCTCGGAGTCATTTTGAACTCCTCTTTTATTCTCACATCCCATGTTTAATTGATCTAAATAAAAATCTGTCTACTAAATGCCTTTTGTCTCTACCTTCAAAAGTATCCAGAATATGATCCTTCTCATCATTTCACTGCAAGTACCTGGCCCCAGATGCTTCCTCTGTTACTGTGTATTGTAATCGCCTTCTGCCAGGTCTCCATGCTTTTGTCATCATCCAACCTGAGTCTGTGCTCATGTAGCAGCCAAAGTGTTCCTTCCTATACAAAAGTCACAGCATATTATCCTCTGCTCAAAACCTCTAAGAATTTCCCCCATCACTAGGAGTAAAAGCCCAAGTCCTACAATGGCCTGCAAGGTGGTACCTTATCACCTGCTATGTCCCTGTGGCTGTCCCTGACCGTCTGGCTGTTTTTCACACAAGTCAAGCATGTTCCCCATTTGATTCTGTCTGCCTGGATTGCTCTTCTCTCAGAGGTGTGTGTGTGTGTGTGTGTGCGTGTGTGTACATGCTTCCTCATCTCTATCAGATTTTTTTCTCAAATTTCTCCCTCTCAGTGATCATCCTATTAAAAATTGCAACCCCTCCTCAAACTCCTTATTCCTTGTTTTAATTTTTCTCTATAGCGTTCATTACCTCTCACATACCATGTTCATTTTAATCTCTTGTTGTGTTTTTCCTCATTAAAATATAAGCTCCATACAATCAGAAATTTTTCCTTTTTTTTTCTTTCTCATTATTGTTGGATTCTCAGCACTTAGAATAGTGCCTGGCACAAGCTGGGGGAAAATAATAAATAAGTAGTCATTAAATATATAGAACAGGATAAGGAAGTCTTAAATGTTTGCTCAATGTGTCTCTTCAGCAATTCTTAAAGGGTTCAAAATCTTCTCTTTCTCTTTTCTGGACCACCCCTTATGTAGTTTTATTTTTTTTATTTTTTATTTTTTCTAGCTAAAGCTCACCAATGTCCCCAACTCAGGCCATTAAGAGAGGTGTAGATAGTGCCTCAAAAATCTTGTATTGTATCCACTGAACTGCAAGAAGGTCTTTTGTTCAGTTCCAAGGATGAGCCATAGCCAGTGGTGATGGGAAAGAGGTTTTTCAGTAGCTGTACTCACTCACATGGATTTTGTTCATGGAATAAATTTCTGAAGTTCTACTTATCAGGGTAAAACTTCAGTCTTGTATCAACTAAAGATCCCATATAGAAGGGTCATTATTCATATTTCTCCAAAGTCTGGTCAAAGGCATCTTTGACTAATTGGGTTAAATTGACTGATAACTCTAGGTCAATCATATCATCAAGACACTTTGCATCATTGCTCAGTAGCTGCAGAACTTGCTGAGATTCTTCACTGAATGTCCTTTCAAATGGATGAAATCTTACTGAACCTTCATAGTCATCTTTGCCTTCTGTAGCCATAAGGATGCCTCATACCCAACTGAAAATCACCAGTTCCATGGTAGGTAGTCTGTTACATCCTGAATCTGGGGTTCAGTGTACTGGAATAGTTTACTACCTGTATTCAACATTTTCTAATGCATAGACTTTTTATTTTATCTGACTTTTCTTTTCAAATACCATGGTGGGGTGAAAGCATGAGCTTTTGTTTCTTAGTATTTTATTGAATTATAAAATACATACAAGAAACTTTACAATACATAAGTACAACTCGGTGAATTTTCACTAAGAGAGCACAGCAGTAATACTGTGCAAGTAAAGGAAGAAATTCCCAGCATCGAAGTCTTCTGATGCCCTTCCCAATCACTGCTTTCTCCTCCGCATACCACGGTCCTTGTTTCTTTTTTTAGTTTTTTTCAATAACATTTATATATTTTTTTGTGGGATACAGTGTGTTGTTTCAATGCATGCATATACTGCACACTGATTTGTTTAGGGTAGACAGCACAGTTTGTACCTGTTAGTCTACCATTGTTCTCCCTCCCAGCCCCCTCCTCTCCTGGCCTCTGGTAGCCAATATTCTACTCTCTACTTCTCTGAAGACCACTTTTTTTTTCTTTCTTTTCTTTTCTTTTTTTTTTTTTTTAGATTCCACATACGAGTGAGATCATGTGGTATTTGTCTTTCTGGGTCTGACTTACTTCACTTAATGCGATGGTTTCCAGTTCCAACCATGTTGATAGGATATCATTTCTTTTTGTAAACTGAATACATACCCATTGTGTATAGATACCACAGATTTTTTTAATCCATTCATCCTTTGATGGGCATTTAGGTTGATTCCATCTCTTGGCTATTGTGAATCATGTTGTGATGAACATGGGAGTGCAGGTGTCCCTTTGGTATGATGATTCCCATTCCTTTGGCTGTACACTCAGCAGTGGGATTGCTGGATCATATGGTAGTTCTGTCTGTAGTTGTTTGAGGAATCCCCATACTGTTCTCCATAATGGCTGCACTAATTTACAGTCCCACCAACAGTGTAGGAGGGTTCCCCTTTCTCGACATCCTCACCAACATTTGTTATTCTCCGTCTTTTTGATAATTGCCAGTCTAACTGGGATGAGATGATATCTCAATGTGGTTTTGATTTGCATTTCCCTGATGTTGAGTGATGTTGAGCATTTTTTCATGTGTCTGTTGACTGTTTGTGTATCTTTCTTTGAGAAATGCCTATTCAGCTCCTGTTTTTTAATCAGATTTTTTTTTTACTGTTGTTTGAGTTCCTTGTGCATTCTAGATGTTAATCCCTTGTCGAATGTGTAGTTTATAAATAATTTTTCCCACTCTGCAGTTTGTCTTTTCACTGTGTTGATTGTTTCTTTTGCTCTATAGAAGCTTTTCAGTTTCATATAATCCCATTTGTTTATTTTTTATTTTGTTGCCTGTGCTTTTGAGGTCTTTTTTATGAAGTCTTTGCCCAGTCCTACCTCCTGAAGTGTTTCCCTTATATTTTCTTTTAGTGGTTTTATAGTTTCAGTTGATTTTGGTATATGGTGAGAGGCGTATGGCTAGTTTCATTCTTCTGGGTATGGATGTCCAGTTTTCCCAGCACCATTTACTGAAGAGACAGTCTTTTCCCCAACGTATGTTCTTGTCTTTGTCAAAGATCAGTTGGCTGTAAGCATGTGGGTTGATTTCCGGGTTCTCTATTCTTTTCCATTGGTCTGAGTGTCTGTTTTTATACTAGTACCACGGTGTTTTGATTATTATAGCTTCATAGTATAATTTGAAGTTAGGTAGTGTTATGACTCTAGCTTTATTATTACTATTATTATTATTATTTCTGCTCAGGATTGCTTTGGCTATTCAGGGTCTTTTGTTTTTCCATAAGAATGTTAGGATTGTGTTTTCTATTTCTGTGAAGAATGTCATTTATTTTTGGTGGGGATTGCATTGAATATGTAGATTCCTTTGGGTAGTGTGGACATTTTCACAATGTTAATTCTTCCAATCCATGAGCATGGAATGTCTTTCCATCTTTTTGTGTCCTCTTTAATTTCTTTCAGCAGTAATTTATAGAGCTCTTTCACCTCCTTGGTTAAATTGAATCCTAGATATTTTATTTTTTTGGTGACTATTGTAAATGGGCTAGCTTTCTTGACTTCTTTTTCTGCTAGTTTGTTGTTGGAGTATAAAAGCGCTACTGATTTTTGTGCGTTGATTTTATACCCTGCCACATTACTAAAATCATTTATCAGCTCTAAGAGTTTTTTGTAGTCTCTGGGGAAAGCTTTCTGTGGGGCTCAGATTTTAATTGCTGGCCTTTTAATCACTTCCAGGTCTTGTGAAGTCAGTTATACCTGGCCTGTGTGGAAATTCTGGCCTAAGACTGACTCTTTGCTGCAAACTTCACCCTGTGAAGTTTATCACCCTGACCAATCTCCACTGAGTGGGCCTGTCTCGATTGGAAGGCAGATCAGCTGCCCACACTGTGCCCCAATAGTCCTCCAGTGGGCCAGCCTCACCCCACACTCTAAATGCTTCCTTTGGGGTGAGCTATGCACGCTTCACTTGTGATGACTCGCTGGCCTCTAGGTGGCTCCTTTCTTCATTTGGCTGTGGCCCCTCGATCGTATATTGGTCCATGGGAACCCTGTCAGTGGTCTCACTGGCCTGGGGGCAGGTATGGTGCACTCTGAGGCCCTCTTCTCCTCTTCAGATTCCAACCTACTTCACACAAAGGGCTCAGCTGAGGCTTTTGCTCCATGTGTTCACTGGGCTGGCCCTGAAGAAGCCAGGGCTGGAAATGGTCGGAGAAGTTTCTTCTTCCTCTTGTCTGGCTTCTCCCACCTTCATAAACTGCATGGGTCTCTCCTCCTATTCCCCTGATCTCCAGTGGTCCCAGGTTGGCAGTCTTTGCTTTTTAATAGTTGTAAATTGATCAGTTGTGGGGAGAGCGATGCTGGGGACCATCTATTTTGCCATCTTGATCCACTGTCCTCATTTCTAACACTGTAGCTCAGTCATCCCTCTTTTTCAACTTTCTATAAATAATATCGTTCTATCTAAATCTTGTGTCTGGCTTCATTTGCTCCATATTATGTTTGTGAAACTCATTCATATTATTGTAAATAGCTGTGGTTCATTCACTGTTATGCTTTATAGTATTCCACTGTATAAATTTACCATAATTTATTGTTCATAGTTTTTTGCTTTTATAAATCATGATGCCCTGGATATTCTTGGAAATATTTTTTGGTTTACACGGCCTCCTTTCTGTGGGATATACACTCTGGAGTGAAACTGCTGGGTCATGGATATATACACATCCAACTATAGTAGATAATGTAAACAGTTCTCCTAAATTATTGTCCTGATTTACCTTCCACCAGCGATATAAAAGAGATCATTTTGCTATATGTCCATGTCAACGCTGGGATTATCTCTCTTTTTTATTCTAATCATTCTCTTGGGTATATAGTAGTATATCATGGAGGTTTTAGTCTGCATTTCTCTGACTACAAATAAGGTTGAGGATATCCTTTTTTTGTGAAGTATGTGCTCAAGTATTTCCCCTTTTTTACCTGTTGTAGTATATGTCTAGTTGTAATTAATTTATGGAAGTTTAAAACTATTTATCTAGATACAAGCCCTTTATTAATTATGTTTGTTGCAAATATCTTCCCCCACTCTGTGGCTTATTTTTACATTCTCTAAATGTTGTTTGTGTTAGAAAGAAGTACTTAGTTTTAATGTCCAACATATCAATCTTTTCTTATGGATAGTCATTTTGGGTTCAATTTAGCAAATTCTTACCTATTTCAAAGTCTTAAAGATGTTATCTTTTTGCATTATATTTTAAGAATATCTTCTAGTTGGTTTATTATGTTATCTTTCACATTTGCCACATTTAGATCTATAATTCATTCAGAATGGGTTTTCATGTATGGTATATAGTAAAGTCATTTTATTTTTTAATATGAATACCTAATTGACTGAGCATCATTTATTGTATCAACCTTGAAAAAAATGCTGAGGCACTAATAAAGTATCAGAGAGTTTATTTGAGCCAATTATATATGACTGCAGCATGGGAAGACAGTATGTCAGGCTTTTCATTGGTTACATAGCATCCATAGGCTAATGATTGGTTCTTGGTTACAGATTTATAAGTAAAGATCACAAGATATGTTTTCCTCATTCCTAAGTTAATTAACAACTTCTTTAGGTGTCAGAATGTCTGGTTTTAGGTTAAAAATAGTCTGTAGTAACAGTTCCAAGATGTGGGGACATGACTGTTGCCTCATTTCCGACCCTCCCAAGGCTTTGAGAAATTTAGTTGACTTCAATCACAGCAGATTTCTGGTTTATCAATTGAAAAGACTACACTCTGTGTGTATTTTAATTAAAAATTTTTTTTATTATAAATACTGTGTCTATATTTATAAATTTGATTTCTCTTTATCTGTGTAAGGTTTAACCATTAGGTTATGCTATCAATTTATCATTTAAAAGCTAATTTGGATATCCTTTTGTCTTATTATTTTTTTTTATGTCAAAGTATTTATCTTACTTAAGACCTTGAAGTACTGATTGCTTGGAGTAACTAACCCTAGATACTTTTGGAGAAGTAATTTTTAAAAGTTAGTAATAAGTATTTAAATTTCTATTTAAATTTATTCACTGATTACTAGTCTATTTTTTAAGCTTTCTGGTGTCAATTTTGGTCTGATATTTTTTCAGAAAATCATATATTTAAAAATATGTTTCATTTTTACTAGTGTAGTGCTACATTTAATTTTCTTTTACATATTTAAATAAATCTTTTTAAATATTCTTTTTCTTTTGTAATTTTGGTATAATATTTTTTCTATCATTGTGGTCTGTATACTTTTAAAAATAAATGTCTTTGCTAGTGTTATCTATTGCTACAAAATAAATTACTCCAACACTTAGCACGTCAAAACAACAAACATTTACTATCTCATGCAGTTTCTGAGGTGAAGGAGCTGGGAGCAGCTTAGGTGAGTGTGAGTGGTAGTGGTTTAACATCTCTCACAAGGCTGCAGTCCAGCTTTCTTCCTGGGCTGCAGTCTCAAGGGAATCCACTTTCAAGCTCATTCACTTCAGTATTGGCAGACCTGAGCTCCTTGCTGGCTGCTGGCTGGAGGCCCCCTTTCCTCATCATGCAGCCCTCTCCATAGAACTGTTCACAATGTGGCAACTTGCTTTTCACACCTTCCCTCTCTTCACTCCTCCCTTCCAGCAAAGGATGAGAGAGAGAGAGAGAGAGAGAGAGAGAGAGAGAGAACACGAGCACCCAAAGCAGAAGTTACAGTCTCTCACAGCCTTACCTTAGGCGTGATGTATTGTCACTTCCACGTATGCTAGTGGTCACACAGACCAGTCCTAGTGCAGTGTGGAGTGATTGACACAAGACTGTGGCTGCTGGAAGGCAGGGTCACTGAGTGTCATCATGGAGGCTGGCGACTGATTCGGGTAATATATTTTTGCTGTGAATTTTACCTTTTTTCTGATTAATGTTTACTTTCTACTTGTAATTTGTATATCTTCTTATTTTTAAACTTTTATGTCACTCTATTTTAGAAAAATATGAGTTTTATTCATTGAATCTGAAAATCCACAGGGAGAAATGAAAACATTTACGTTTATTTTTCCTGATACTTTGCCTTATTTCTCTTGTTTTCAAAAATATCATTGAACTATATTTATCTCTTTATTTTTTTTTTCCCCTTTTTGTCTTTTTTACTGACTGGTAATGGGATCGCAACCCTCAGTGTCGCGCCCGTACCGGGGACCGGCAACGCAATCGCAACCCTTGGTGTTGTGCCCACACCGCGCTCAGCCAGTGAGCGGGAACCGGTCTCCACATGGGATCTGAACCCTTGGTGGGAGCGCCGCTGTGCTCCCAAGCGGCGCACTCTCCAGTGCGCCACCGGGCCGGCCCTATTTATCTCTTTATTAAAGTGAAGTCCCTACATAATCATGAAGTATTCTCTATTTATTTTTCCTGATACTTTGCCTTATTTCTCTTGTTTTCAAAAATATCATTGAACTATATTTATCTCTTTATTTTTTATTTTTTTCCCTTTTTGTCTTTTTTACTGACCGGTAACGGGATCGCAACCCTCAGTGTCGCGCCCGTACCGGGGACCGGCAACGCAATCGCAACCCTTGGTGTTGTGCCCACACCGCGCTCAGCCAGTGAGCGGGAACCGGTCTCCACATGGGATCTGAACCCTTGGTGGGAGCACTGCTGCGCTCCCAAGCGGTGCACTCTCCAGTGCGCCACTGGGCCGGCCCTATTTATCTCTTTATTAAAGTGAAGTCCCTACATAATCATGAAGTATTCTCTGAACTGGTACATAGAGATACTCAGTAAGTATTTGTTCAATCAATAATACAAATAGATGGGTTGTTGGATGGAAAAAGAATGATGCTGGTTTGCTAGGGACGGTGACTCCAGGACACCCCTTCTCAAAAGCAGTCTCTTGAATAAAAAAGGGGTCGTTTTGTTTTCTGGGTGAGTACTCACTCCATACTTTGAGCTGGATGCAGTTGTTGGGAGAGAGCTGGAATGTCTTCCTATTGACTTCTTGGCCAGCCCAGCAGTTTTGCTCCCTCTTCCCCCAACCATCACATTTTTCAAAGAAATTCTTTGTTTGCCAGTTTATTTTCCCCTTCTTCCCCACTCCTCTTCTTCCTGTACCCTCTGAGGAGAGTTTGTGTTTCACAAGTATTTCTCGAAGCTCTGTGATGCCTCATGATAGAACAGAGGAGGAGATGGGAACGAAGTGAAAGAAAGAGAAAGGGATTAACCAGGAGGTTAAGTGGAGCTACCTCGTAATGAAATGCAGGGAAAAGAGAAAGGTGGGGTGTAAAAACTGAATGGGATGAAGCAGAGATAGAAAATTTGGGCTGAGAGTCAGCCAATGAGAAATTTCAGGAGGAATAGAGTTGACAGTACTGAGTACTGAGAAGCTTGGTAAGGGCATGGTGACCCCTCGGAGATGAATGATGTCACCAGGTAAGCCATTGAGACTAGTAGAGGTGCTGCCTGAAGTGAAGGGATTCTGGGTGAATAGTGGAGGAGGGGAAATGACAGTATCAGCTGCAGTCCTAGGACCAGGTGTAGCCTGAATGCAATGACCGATGGAGGGCCATTCAGTCCTGAGTGAGACAATTCTGACAGGGACCTACAGCACTGGAGCTCCCTGTGGAGTTGGCTGAGGCTGTCAGGTCAGTATCACAACCCGACTTCTCCCTCTGCTCAATCCTGCTTTTCCCCCTCTCTTTCCCAGGTGTGGATCCCAAGGGAATACTGATCTTTGTCTCAGGTCTGTTCCTTGACAAGCCAAACTACAACTGCTCTGTAAGACTAGGGAGATTTTTTTTTCTTTTGGTGGGGTTAAAACTGGTAAAGAGAATGGAAGCTTGAGATTTTTCTTTTTTTTTCAGATGCAGTATTCTGAGAAAGGCATTAACATGATTAAAAATAGTGGCCAAGAAATATGATTCCTGTTGTTGTGTTGGAAGGCCTGGAAGTAAAAAGGCTAAAATATAAAACAGACTGGGAATCTGTTTCAGGAGTCTAGGAATGAAATCCACAAGCTAATAGTGGGTAGTAGTTGCAGGGAAAAAATATACTTGCTATTTTTCAAAAGAGAATTGGAAAGATTTGGTGTCAACCTGGATGTGAGGATGGAGACAAGCCAGCTAGAACAGATTTTGATTCCAAGGCTGAGAGCACATTTGATGGGAATGAACAAAATGGAAAAATGCTTCACAAGAGGATAATATCCTTAAGTTTTGACATCTTTAACTTAAAATGTCACCAAGATTCTTAAGTGGAAACTTCTTCATGTTGGGAGCCACCTAAACTGTCCAGCCATGTTACAGATTTGTGTGCACAGTTGTGAGGGGTCTGAGCTGCACCAGGACGTCATGCCCAGGGAAAACAGAGGCTAAGCTCCAGCCTGCACAGGGCTGCAGCTTACAAGACGAGGGGCACCTTTACTTACTGGCACTGAGGTGCTGTGTGAGCTGATAGGGGCCCTGGTCATTGCCTTGGGATGAGTGAGAGAAGTGACGTGCTGCCTGGTGAAATGCACGAATTTGGTTTAGATTAGAGGTGGAAAATTCATGAAGGAGAAAAGGCTTTCATAAGTTAGATTTCTTTAGGGTCAGAGAATAGGCAAGTCACTTAAACCTTCTGAGTCTCATTTTCCTTGTTTGTGGGGCAGGATAGTTTTCTTCTCTGCACTCTCTCTCAGCCTTCTCATACTGAGGTAGGATAACCGAATAAGAGATATTTGCAAGGCAGAGGAAAGAGGTGGAGATACTTAGCTTAATAATATGTTAAGAAATAATTGGATTTAGCAGTGGCAATGCCTACCTTACAGATGTCTTACCCTGAAACTGGGCCAGGCAGGTCACCTTTTTTTTCATTTCATCTTTGCATGTGCAGGATCTAATTATCCTGACATGTGGCCAGAGAGAGAAACCAGATGGAACACAGAAGGCACAGTTGCCTTCAAGAGGAAGAAGTAGGACTCTGGGGGAGCTAAGGCATGAAATGTGAAGATTAATAGTGCTGCTTTGTCACCATGGGTCTGAGGAGTTTCGAGGAGGTTTGCACCAGCTTGTCAGCATTGTGTATTGATAACAGTGAGACTCATGAATTGCGCCTGATCTCAGACCTCAAAGGCTCTGTCACTGGGGCTGGTTACATAGCAGGAATATACCTGTGTGACCAGCAGGGTGTTAGAAGTCCAGGCCAGACTCTATTTAGGGATCACTGTTTCTACAGTGTTCCATGCACATGTCAGTGGCTCTTGATTCAAGAAGGAAGTGTGTCCTGGGACAGCCTCCAAAGGGAGGACAGTTGAAGTGTGGGCCTGTCCCCAGCAGGTCCCTTGCTGTGATGCACATCTTTACTTGAATGCTGTTGCTATACTGCATCCTTTTCCTGTAAGAAAACATAGATGCCTAAACATTGTCATTTTTTGTCATGTGAATCTGTTGCTATCATTACTGCAACAGATTAAATTAATTTGCTTAAATTGTAATTAAAGTAATTAAATTAATTTGCATAAATTGAATATTTACTTGACGTGCCTTGTGTGTAGTCAATACCCACAAAATATTAATTTTTTTACCCTTCTCTCCCTTATACTTTCAACTTGACTCGTTTACTTGTCTCACTTTTTCTCTCAGAGATTCTAACTCTCCTTGCTAAATGGATGTAGGAATAAATCCTCTTAAAATAAGTTTTTCATCATATGGATTTGGAAAATGAAGAAAAGCAAAGAGGGCATTAACATACTCTTCAATATCACCCATCAGTCAAAACCACTATTAAGATATTTTCGCAACTATTTCCAGTTTTTATTTTACAAATCAAACTCTCTCATGGTTCCCTTCTCCCTTGCTTTCGACAAACTATTTTATACTTTTTGAGGCACCAAGTCCTAATATGGACCATGAAAGCTGACAGGAATATTCATAGCAATCAGTTTTCTTATTTGAAAACTGAGACAAATGAGTGTACATAATCTTGCTATGGGCTCAAAATTGTTTTTGCTACTCTGAAGACAAAGGGCTATCTCACATCTTGGTTTCTGAATATATGTGCAATAGAGTTTTGCATAAGGTTGCACTTTGTCCTGAATAACAAAGGAAACCAGCAACAGGTATAGCCTTCATATAAATTACCTCATTTAATTCACACGATGTTTCTATGAGGTTGGTATTGTTATCTTCATGCTGCTGATGAGGTAACTGAGCCAGGAGGGGCCTAACTATCTCAACTGCAGTAGCACAGCTGCTAAATGACTCTGCCTTTGAAAAGTAACCCACCATTGACACCTTCATCACCAGCACCACCACTTCTATCTGAGACACCTAATCTTTTGTTTGAGTTGACTTATTGCAAAAGCTCCTTAACTGCTGCCTCCACCTTGGTCCCTGTACAGCAGCCAAAGATAGCCTCTAAAAAGCAAGGCAGTTTTTCTATTTCTTCTCAGTTCAGTCTTGGTAGTCTGTGTGTGTGCAGAAACTTATCCATTTCCTTCAGGTTTTCAAATTTGTTGGCATTCATAGTAGTCACTAATGATTCTTTGTATTTCTGTGGTTGTCTCCTTTTTCATTTCTGATTTTTATTTGGGTCTTCTCTTTTTTTAGTTACTCTGGCTAATGGTTTGTCTATTTTGTTTATCTTCTCAAAAAACAAATTTTTATTTTGTTGGTCTGTTATGTTGACCAATGGAACAGAATAGAGAACCCAGAAATCAACCCGCATATATATAGTCAACTGATCTTGAACAAAGCACAAGAACGTACATTGGGGAAAAGACTGCCTCTTCAATAAATGGTGCTGGGAGAAGTGGGCATCCATAAGTAGAAGAATGAAACTGGGCCTGTACCTCTAGCCATATACCAACATCAACTCAAAATGTATTAAAGACTTAAGTATAAAACCTGAAACTATAAAACCCCTGGGAGAAAACATAGAGGAAACATTCCAGGATGTACGACTGGGAAAGACTTTATGAATAAGACCCCCAAAGCACAGACAACAAAAGAAAAAATAAACAAATGGGATTATATCAAACTAAAAAGCTTCTGCACAGCAAAGGAAACAATCAACGGAGTGAAAAGGCAACCTACAGAATGGGAGAAGATATTTTCAAACTGTGTATCTGATAAGGGATTAATATCCAGAATATACAAGGAACCGAAACAACTTCACAGTAAAAAAACAAATAATCTGATTAAAAAATAGGCAAAGGAGCTGAATAGAGAGACATCTCTCAAAGGAGAACATACAAATGGCCAACAAGTGCATGAGAAAATGCTCAGCATCACTAAACAGAAGGGAAATGCAAATCAAAACCACTTTGAGATAACAGCTCACCCCAGCTGGACTGGCTGTTATCAAAAAGAGAATAAGAAATGATGATGAGGATGTGGAGAAAGGGGAACCCTTCTGCACTGTTGGTGGGATTGTGAATTATACAGGTATTATGGAGAACAGTATGGAGGTTCCTTAAACAACTACAGATAGAACTGCCATATGACCCAGCAATCCCACCGCTGGGTATGTACACAAAGGAATGGAAATCATCATGTCGAAGGGTTACCTGAATCGCCATGTTCATCGCAGCTCTGTTTACAGTAGCCAAGATATGAAACCAACATAAATGTCCAGTGATGGATGACTGGATAAGAAAAATGTGATATATATATATACACAATGGAATGCTACTCAGTCATAAAAAAGAGTGAAATTCTGCCATTCACAGCAACATGGATGAGCTTTGAGAAAATTATGTTAAGTGAAACAAGCCAGGTGCAGAAAGAGAAATACCACATGTCCTCACTCATAAGTGGACTTAAATAAATAAATAAACAAACAAATAAACAAGAAAGAGAGAAAGAAAGAAACAATTACAATAATACATTGAACTTTCTGGAGAAAACTGAACTATGGTTAGTAGAAGTGGAAAGGAGGAGGGGAGGGGGATTAATGAGAAATTTGTTAACAGATACAAAGAATGATTACATGTTGTAATGAAGAATAAGCTAACTATCCTGATCTGAACATCACATATTGTACACAACTATTGATACTCAACTCTATACCCTACAAATATGTATAATCAATTACGCTTCAGTTAAAAAAAAAAAAATGAGGCAGACCAGGTCATTCCTCTGCTTAAAGCCCTCACTGATGTGTCCCTCACAGTAAAATCCAAAGTAGTTACTGTGGCCCGTGAGGTCCTATGTGACCTGCTTCCTCTCTTCCTCATTTCATCACCCTTATCTCCACTCCTTCCTGTTTCCCTCTTGCTCCCTGGACTTAGTGCCTCAGTTCTCCACATGCTTGTCATGTTTTACCTCCGGGCCTTTGCACCTGCTCTGTGTCCTTTGCCTGGAGCACTTAATTCCCATCTCTGCTTAAATGTCACCTCCCCTTGAAACCTTTCCCTGGCCATCCTATATAAAATAGCCCCTTCCTCCAACTTTCTTTATCCTTTACCCTGCTTTATTTTTTCTGTAGTATTTATTACCATTTGACATTTATTTATCTATTTCTCCATTTGTTTATTTTCTGTCTTCTCCTGAAAGATTGAGCTGCATGGGAGTGGAGGCATTGCTTTATTTATTGTTGTATCCCCAGGCATAAAATCGAGCCTGGCCCACTAAAGAAAATTTGTTAATAAGTGGGAGAAGATAAGGAGCCAGAAATCCAACTCATGTCTTTATTCTAGGCCCAGGCTATTTCCTCCATGCATTCTGAGTACTGAGAGCCACTTAAAGGTAGGAGCATGTGGTGAAGTAAACACGCGATCCTTTTTGCTTGCCTCTTGATGAGATTAGAAAATTGAAAAAGGCTAGAGTCTTCTTCAGGAGATCACTCCAGCGTTTGCTCTTCCCCACTCTCAGAGAAGAGGAAGCACCTATAGCAATGAATTCACAGGAAAGAGGTGAAAAGAATATTTATATGCTCAAATAACCTGGAGTTTGGGTCACTGTGTGACTTAGAGAAAAATTTTTTTCACCTCTTGAGGCTCAGTTTTCCCATTTCTAAAATGGGGTGACTGATCCTCCCCTTAGAGTCATAGAAGAGTCAGGTTATTTAAGTAAAAAAAAGCCAATGGGCCTGTTTTCTCACAAGGTGTCGGAGAGATTTTTGGAAGAGCTAGACACTACATCTGTGGGGTTGAGATAACAAAGCACAGCTTTACGAGTCAGAAGTAAAAGATAATTTAGCACAGCGGGTTGTCACTCTGCATTGTCAGGTGGTGGCAGGGCTTCAGCAGATGCACCCCTCCAGCTGCAGTAAATGGTGACACCACTGGCACAGATGTCACCCCTAGATGGCTGGCCCTAGCACCAAGGTGACAGCCAAAGAAAGTCACACAACTTCAGAGAGGGTGAAGAGAGCTGTCACCTCTGCTATAAACTTCTCTTCCTCCCCCTCCCCTCCCCCACTCTTCCCCTCCC
>NW_007730054.1:17587-29860 GCF_000696425.1 Galeopterus variegatus
CCCCTCCCCTCCCCTCCCCCTCCCCCTCCCTTCCCCTTCCCCTCCCCTCCCCTCCCCCTCCCCCTCCCTTCCCCTTCCCCTCCCCCCCCCCTCCCCCTCCCGTTCCTTTCCCCTTCCCCTCCTCTCCCTCTCTCCCTCCCCCCTACTTTTCCCTCCTCCTCTCTCTCCTCCTTCATTCTTTTCATCTTCTTCCTCCTCCTTTATCTAGCCATGAGTTTGTTGTCCTGGACTTAGGTTCTACTGGTGGGGATAGAGACATAATAGATCAATGATAATATTTTAAACACATTCTTAAGCACATGCATGCCAAGCACTGCATTTGATACACATGCTGTCTCATTTAGTTATTATTTAATGTCCTTTAAGTTAAGTAGAGGAACTCTGTATTGGAGCCGAGGGCAATGAGGTACAGGAGGGAGAATAACTTGCTCACGGTCTCACAACTCATCAGCCATAGCACCAGGATTTGAACCCAGGTCTCCATTACTTCAAGACGCTGTTCTAAGGTCACACAGATCCAAAAAGTGAAATCAGTATGTCTCAGTGATTGGACTTGGTGGGAATGGGGGGCTGTGGGGAGAAGGCGTCTGGAATAATTCCAGGTTTCTGACTTGGAGGCCTGTTGGATGCTCAGTCTTGCTTTACGCAAGAAGGGACACTCGGGACATTTCTCCTACCTAGAAATGGTTCCAACCTCTAATTAGTGTCAAGATAATTTTTTTTTTTTAGGTTAAAAATGAGATTTGGGCTAGAGTTGCAGGAATTCTTATTTTAATCTTCACTTGGTTTTACCTATAATAGACTACCTAAATTATGATTAAGAGACCTCCTATTAATCTGAAACTGTCCTGAACTCAAAATAGTCAACCTGTTAAGCTAATGAATGAGCAGTGTTCCTGTTACCTTTATGCTCGCTCCCCCAGAGTCTTTTTCCCAGTGGTCACCAGGTATCATGTTATGGCAAGGAAAGCTTTTACGTGATGGTTACAGAAAGCCTGAAAAGTAGAAAAGCCAAGCATGCTGGAGGAGCCCTGGCCTATTAAGGAGAGAGAGGTCTGGTTCTGATTACTGATAATTATAGATAAGCTGGAGCCGACAGTCATTTTCTGACCACAAACTCAAATCAATCAATTAAAACTGCATGTAGCTGCACCACGGCTAATCAGTCCCAGGCACTTCAGAACGATCCATTAAGTCCTGCCTCCACCGTGTCAAGGTTGCTGTGTTCCATCTGCTACTCTGACAGTAGATCAAATACGCACCTCATTTCATACTGGCCGGCTAATCAAGAATGTTGTTCACAGTGCTAGCCGTCTGTCCACTTACTCAAGTCGCCAGCCCTGGACGAGCAGCTCGGTGACTGAGTCAGCATTTCCTTTTCTGGACCCAGGTGTGCAAACCTTGGAAAAACAGTTTTCAGCAAGGAAGAGCATTGTCTCTGAAGCATCTTGTCCACTCCTGAAAACAGTTGAGGGATGGGTTTCCCAAGATGGGTGGTTGTGACACTGTGGGACATAAAAGGGTACCTCAAAAAATTCAGGGGAAAGTGGAATTAAAAGGTAATACTAATCCTTCCTTGAACTTTTTGAAGACCCCTCACAGAAGCCGTGTTTTGGAAACAGCAGTTGAAGGCGTTTTAGCTAAGTAGCTAAATTTCCCAAATATCTCCTTTAAAAGAGGAGATACTTGGGAAAATGTGATCTAACTTCAAAATAAGTTATGAGGAAGAGGGATCGTATTTTTGTTACACCAGCTGTGTGGATTCCCAGGGCAGCAGACTGCAACACACTCTAATGATGAAGGTTTCATTCAGAGGTTGTAAACCAGTAGCCCTAAGTGGAAGCCCGCTAGCCAATGTGGCTTGTTGGTTTCAGAGAGTTATAAACAGATTTTGAATTATTTGCCAGCATTTAAGAATAAAGAAATTGTACAGTCTTTTAGATTTCTGGCTTTTTTTTTTTTTTTTTAAATTAAAAGCTCTAGCAACACTGAGCCCAAACTCCCCCGGCCTGGAGGCTGTTCCCTTCGGACGGACACTGTCCAGCTCACCAGGCTCCCAAGCCTTCCACGGGCCTGCCTCAGCCTCCTTCACTCATTTAGGTTCCTTCCAGGCTCTTTTGGCTTTTTTGAGCCTGTAGCTCTTACTAAATACTGAAGTACCTACGAAGTGATAAGCACCTGGCCTTTCAGTGTTCACAGGCTGAAAGAGCACTTGCTGAGACAGGAGAGTGGACTGTATGTCCTTGGACCCCAGTAACTGGGCCCCTCCCCTGGGCCCCATTCTTTAGGGGGCCCTGCCTTGGCTGTCCCCCAGCTATGCCCCATCCCTGGGAAGAGGAGTCTGTGGAGTCAAGCGGACACGTCCTCCCAGACCCTAGTTACTCTAGACTTTCACTGCTTGCTCCAGACACCCAAGGCCACTGGATTCTCCCCATGTGTATCCTCCAGAGATGGGCTGTGCCTGCTGGGGTTTATGCACCCCTAGGTGTGAGGGGTAAGCAAGGGGGAATTGGTATGTAGGAAGGATGTATTTGGTGCTTAGATATGGAAGTTGTTGAGACCATGGCATGTATATGAGACCCCTTGTGTTTCAGGACAGGATTTGGAGTGGGAAAAGAATGCGGACTGGGGGCCTGTGTGCTCCCCAGGGCTTATACCGAGCTCCTATTTTTAAATGCTATGTCCCTAAAATTATCTTATGTCCCAGTAGTGGCATGAATCCTGTGCTTTGAAAAACACTGAGTAGAGGGTAGGTGGTCTCAAGAGAGGTAGGATCACTTTACTCTAAAATATGGTAGCTTTTCTTGCCAAGAAGAAACTAAGACACACTAGATCTTAGAGGACCTTCAGAACACTTATGTTAATTCTTCTCCTAGTTATGGAATATTAAATCTTAGGATATAGTACTGCCCTGGCTCACGCTCATGCGGTCTCTTCACCCAGAGAGTATGATTATAGTATTCTACCTCTTTTGAGCATTATTGCCCCTTTCTTATGGCCTTTCTCTACTTTGATCGTGAATATCTAAGCTGTTTCTATTTTCATGGTTGGTCTAACTTCTTTTGCTGAAAGCCCTATTTTTGCAGTCAGGAACTTTTAGGATTAGGAGAACCATTTGCTAAAGCAGCTTGGGGTTTCCATGGTTTCGACCGCTTCTTGTCTTTAAAGAGGTAACCAATCCTGGGACTCCCAGCTGTTTGCCAGATGCATAGGATGATTCCTGTGAAGGCCATCACAAGGCCACAGTGTCACTACAGTGCATGCCTCCTCAATGAGAGAATTTAATTTTGATGACCTTTGCATCATCTCTCAAGTTATGATAAGAAACACATTATCTTTCAAATTAAAGAAACTGCAAAAAACAAAAAACTGGGCAATTGGCCAAACAGATTTGATTAAATTTGTTTTCATCAAATTTAACTTCAAGCAAATTGACGGGCTGATTGAACTGGCCCATCCTGAAATCAGTCAAATCCTGTCACACTGGTCGGGTTTGTAAACACAGCCCCTTGGGCTGTCAAAGTCACACCATTGCTACAACCGCCAGAAAGGAGAGGCATGCTCCCAGTGTTTCAAAAATGTCCCGTGTCAACACTTTTCCTTTATATCTGATCATTTGGCTGTGCTTAAAATCACCACACCATCAAGTAAACTTCAGTATTTGGCCACAAATCACAGAGTTGTAGAAACGTTAACAGCAAATGGACTATCATCACTTTCCATAGTTAAACTAATGAAAAACAGACATCTAAAAGTAATTTCTTAGATTGCCAACTTATTCTTGTCATTTAATTTGACCTTAGGAAAAAAATATCTTTCTGCCTATGGGGGTATTGGCTTATTCATTTGTTGAAAGGACTGAAATTTGTTGTGGACCATCTGCTTTTGGGCATTTACCAAAAGCCACTCCCGGAAGAGACTTTTTAATTCACTCAAAATTAAAAAAAAAAAAAAAGACAATTTACTATTATTTTCCTTGCTCATTATCATCTCAAAAGATGACATATTTGAAAAATACGTTAGAAATCACTCCAACTATCTTTGCGTTATTCTGCAAAGGCAGGGAATTAACTGTAAAAATCATAGGAAGTCAGCCTAAAAATAAAAAAAAAAAAAAAAAAAAAAGATAATTTACTATTATTTTCCTTGCTCATTATCATCCCAAAAGATGACATATTTGAAAAATACGTTAGAAATCACTCCAACTATCTTTGCGTTATTCTGCAAAGGCAGGGAATTAACTGTAAAAATCATAGGAAGTCAGCCTTCCATCTCCTTCAGTGCTTCCGTTCTCAACTTGGGCTGCACAGTGGAATTGTCAAGGAACTTTTTTAAAAATGCTAATCTCTGGGTTTCCAACTCAGAAAGTCTGGTTTTATTGGGTCGTGTGTGGCGTGAGTGTTAGAATGTTTAAACCACCTGCTCTTCAGGTGATTCTAATGTTGAGCAATGTTTGGGAACCACTGGTCTAGTATAGCCAGGTGCTTCTCAAATCTTAACTTCATGCAGATCACCTGGAGGGCTTGTTAAAACACAGATTGCTGGCCTGCACTCCTAGAGATTCTGATTCCCTGGGTCTGGGGTGGGGCTTGTTAATTTGCTTTTGTAACAGTTTCTAGGTGGTGCTGGTGGTGCTCACTTTTTGAGTAGCACTGGTGTAGCGCATTGTTTATCTCTGTCTCCTGCACCCAGAGCAGGCAAAGAACATTGGGAGGAAGTGAACTGTCCAGTGTGCTCACCTGGGTCTTTTAAAAGACAAGCCAAATTGTATAAGGGAATGAGTCGGAAATGTTGGATTGCATTGGAGGAAGCGCCAAACCAGTAAACAAACTCCTGAAACCCTATGGGATTGTTTTAATAACTGAATGTCAACACAAAGCTTAATTTATGTAGGAAGAAAACGGAAGATGAACAAAAACGGAAAATCTTCAAATTGGATTTGCAATCCAATGATAACTAGAACCAGAGGAAGAAAATAAGGACAAAATTATGAGGGATGTAAAAGAGAGAAAATTTTATTATGTGAATTTTTCTAGGTGTATCCAAACTTGGACTTTGAAGCTTTAAAGACTTCAGTTTGATTTTTGTTCTGAGATTATTAGTTCTGTGACCCGATGTGGTAACTGACCATCTCAATTTGTCTAGACTTTCCCGATTTTAGCATTGAGAACTCTGCATCCTGGAAAATCCCTCAATGCCTAGCAAATTGGAATGATTGTTCAGTCCTAAAATGGGCAATTCACTTAATCCCTCTGTAGTCCATTTCCTTTACTTATAAAATGTAGACAACAGTACTTACCTCAAAGAATTGTTGAGAGGTTTAAGAGCAACAGAGTGTGTAGCACCTAGCCATGCCTGGCTCATAGAAGAAACTGAAAAATATTTGCTTCAAAAAATAACTTTTTCCTATAGTGAAATTTTGAAATGGGAGTCTTCTTAGGCCAAAAATTATGTCAATTGCTTTTAATTTGGTCTGATGGAATGGTTGATAATGACAAGAAATAACAGTTTTCTAGACAACAGGAGAGTTCCAAACATTTGCTAGTTAATTTTCAGAGTCTTCTGGTGATAAATTTGGGGTCTGTATCGAATATGGTATGCTATGAAACTAAAATTTAAGTTTACAGGAGTTCTCTGATAAAACCTATGCACGCATTTGCTATTTGGAGAAATCTCCGTGAGAACTGTGACTTAAAGCAAATAGACTTGGGTACTTCAAAAAGTTCATGGAAAGATTCGTATTATCCTTTATTTCCATTTTCCAATATGGTAGCCACTCGTCACATGAGGCTCTTGGGCATTTAAATGTGGCTATGGCAACTGAGGAACAGAATTTTGAATTTTACCTAATTTTAATGAATTTAAATTTGGATTGCCTTTCTGTGGTTGGTGTCCGTCCTGGAGGGAGAGGGTCTCCAATACATTTGATAACTCTTATTGTTGATGGTTAACAGAGAAGCTAAAGAAGAGTAGAAGTGGAGACGCTGATAATTACATTTTAATTAGAATGGAGAATTGACCTATTTCTGAAATTATGTAATTCAATGGATAAATGAGTTTATTAAAGAACAGAACATTTAGTGAACAACTTTTATAATGGCTATCATGGAGCTCAGTAGCCTGGGTGAAACACACCTAGAATAGTCTGGAAGTCACGGGCTCTGTGTTCTGGTTGTAGGTATGGCTTGTCCTAACCTGCTGAGTGTCATTGAGAAAGCCCCTTAACTCACTGGGCCATTTTTCTCTGAGACCCTTTAAAATCCCATTATCTTTTGAAAGAAGAGCACCTGCACCTGTAACTTTTCCTGGTGGGCATGTCTAAAATCCATTGTTATTCTAGCATTGTTGAAATAGTAGGGAAGGAGAGAAACTTACAGTTAGAGAAAATCTTTTCTCTGGAGAGAATGGGCTACTATAATTCAAATTTATAAACATTCCCTCTTTACCTGTTGTGAACACAATATCATTAAAGATAAAGAAAATAAATTGTGTTCTTTTATTATAACTTGGTTGGGGGGGGGTAAGTAAATAATATGACTCTATGATCTGAGCCAGAATAAAATAAATGTGCAATGTACATAAAACAATATGGGGTGGGGTCACTGTAAAGTAAGGCAAATCACAACTAAAGCCAAAATCTTTCATTATTTTAGTTATACTAAGTTTCCATTTATATTGTCAGACCTAGGGTTCAGACCCTTCAAATCCATTGTACAGACTGGGTCCCCAGACCCCTCACATGCAGGCCCATGCTAGGTAATTGGGAAAGACACTGGGAGTTGTTGTCAGACAACACAAGCTCAGTCCTCAGCTTCCTCAGTGGCAGCAGCTTACAGGTCTGGTAGCTTACAGGTCCGGCAGTGACGGTGGCCTTGTGGAGGGTCCCGGGGGCACTAGCAGTAGCAGCCTCCATCCGCAGCAGGGGCATCCTGGGGAAGGAGGCCCCGTGGATCAGAGCCACTCATTCTTTATACTTAAGTCCATAACCCAGGACACCTGGGTGCACATATGCAATTACATTAGACAATAACCAAGGAACACCTGGGTGCACGTGCCTATTTACATCAAATGCTTGGCAAGATTCTGAACATCTGAGGGGCCCTGACCATTTTCCTATATTTTCCCAACAGCCACAAAGGAGGGAAGATCTGTTTTCCCAGAGATGTAGGCAAGTAGGTGGCACTGGGCCCCTTAGGTCTTGAAAGGTGGGTCTGGTGCCTTCAACTGGGAGAGAAGATGAGGCATCGGAGTCTTAACTAAGCCATTTGGTACAAGGGTGCATGGTATTTGTGCACGGTTGTTGTTTTTATTTTTTATCTTGCTGAGACAATTCCTGTGAAAAAAAATAGAACCATAACTTTTGTTCATTATTTATATGGCTCATTTCTTCTACTTTTGGTAGTTCTAACACATTTTTGATGATGATTATAAACTTAACTACCACTCCCTTCCCAAATGCTTCTCTTTTAGAAAGGAACATTCCCTTCTAAAAAGGAAGGTGAGGAAACACTGAGAAAAGAGGGGAGAGATGAGCGATGATTTCTCACAGGTTTTCATTATGACGCCATCACTCAACAGAACCATTTTGGGACCTGTGGTGTAGGTGATAATAGGATTCTACCTGTATTTGATCTTGCAGCCCTCAGTCAGCTGCTAATTAGACTGCGTATTTATCTTTTTCATCTTCCAAGTGCCTATTAACACTCAGCTGCCCACACACACAAAACCTATACAAACAACTTCTGCCCAGGCTCCGGTACTTTCTGGTGGCTTTCCAGACCTCCCTCACACAATTTTCTTAATTATATCTTCCACCATCCCCAGCTGTACCCCTGAAGCAGCTGCCACTAATCCTAAATAAATATTTCCTGTTCTCCTCAGAGACAATTAAACCTAGGCTTTACCAAGCCTGTGGCATCGGAGGCTCACACTGGGGTGGTGCAGCAGTCGCTTTTTGTCCTCCTAAACTGAGCAGAGACTAATTCTAGTCTATTCTTACTAAAGTCCTTTGTCTTGAAACAGAATTGCCTCAGCCACTGCAACCTTCTGGTTACACATACTGAATTGGAGTTCTTAGAAAATCACTCACAGGAGCTTGCTGTTCTCCCGGCAACACAGAAACAGCAGGGCTAGGTACCACTGTGTGTGTGCCAGGTTTGGGGTAGGGGGGCCCATAGGCCCAGCTTCCAGAGGCTGTGGGCTTGGAGCCGAGGAGGCTCCTGCAGAGCCCGGCTTTTCCCTGCAGCCTCTGCCTTTCCAGTGGACGCTGATGGCCTGAAGCGTTGGTTCTCAAACTTGGCTGCACTTGGGAATCACCTGGAGAGTTTTCAAAAGTGCCGATGCTTGTACACATCCCAAGAAGGCTGATTTAATTGCTCACAAATATGACCATGGGTATTGGGATGTTTACAAAGCTCCCTAGGTGATTCTAATGGCAACGAAATATGAGACCCCCTGGCCTATGTGTGCTCCTCTGCCACACCTCCGGGCTCTCTGCTGGGGTCCACTTTTCCCCCCTGTCTATGGTCTCTCAGCCCCTTCTGAGGACCCTCACTGGCTTTGAGGTCAACATTCAGGGATGCTTCACTTTTCCCTTTTCAGTATGGAAACAGTAGATCCAGCGAGGGGTGTAAACTTCCACTGTGTCCACATGCTGAGAACCTGGTTTCAGGAGTCCCAGGCAGTCTGTTTACCACAGCTTACAGGCCACCAAAGCCAGCCTTTGGAAAGTTCCCTGGAAGAGAGAGAAAAACCAAATGGTGGCAGAGTGGCGATCCACTCAGCAGCAGCTCATACATCATTTTGACTCCTTCCATTTACAATAAGCACGTTCAGTCTCCCCTGTAATTCAGGAGTTGAAAAGCACATGATGAGGCAGAAATACAGTCCAGTGTGAGTTCTGGTGAAATCTATGTGTCCTTGACAACAACAGCAACTTGAGTATTTGGTTTTTCCTAGTGCTCCTGTGTGTTAAGTAAAGCAATAGTTTCAGGAGTCACAGGTGGTAACTGTCGAACCTAATAGTTCTCCAGCTCTCCTGGAGTCTGAGCTATCAGTCAACGACATTTATTGGGCCCCACACTTATTAGTGAGCTGTGGAAGGCTTCAGAGTAAGTCAGTAACACATGCGTTAGGGTGTACCTTGATTCCTTCGAGCTGATGTGAGCGGGTCTGCGTTTTCCCCTAAACACATGTGAGGTGGTATTATGAGCTTCATGCATTCACTAATTCAGGTAACAGCTACAGACCCTCTACTAGTGCGGGTCACTGCTAGATTCTTCTGAAGGAGCTGCAGAAAGCAACAAGACAGGCTTCATGCCCGCAGACCTTACACTCCAGCAAAATGGGGAAAGGAGAGGCAAGCAGAGTGCACTGAAGGCACAATACCTTCTGGGCAGCATTCTGGGAAGTCTGTACTCTCTGGCTCATTAGAATCCACAGGTGCCCTTTGAAGTGGATGTTTTCCATGCACCTCTTTCTTCCAGGGTGTGATTGAGGGGGTTTGAGACTGAGAGGTTGAGCAACCTAACCAAGGGTACACAGTTCATGTACCTTGGTTAGTGGTAAAAATGGGTCCAACCTTTTCTCTTCTATTGGCAATGCAATGCTTCTCCAGAAGCATCCTGAGAGAGACAGAGGAACAGAAGGCACAAAGAAGAGGGAGACACTTATTCTAGTTTCAGGAGTTATGGAAGCTTTGTTACAGATCAAGGACCCCAAACTCTTTTTAACTCTCATTAATTGTTGATTAGGTAGCCCTAGAAATGCCTAATGCAAAACAGGTGGGGTTTTGTGAAAGCAGGGGGAAAAGAACAAAGCTAGGAAAGGGGAAATAAGAAATCTGAGCTACAGCATGTTAAAGGCTGGCTGGTGACGGCCACCTGTGTGCTTAGCTGCTCTCCCATCTGAAAAGTTACTCAGCACTCCCAAGTGGATTTTTCCCCCTTACCCACTAAAACAGCTTTTAATCTTTAGATCAGTTTACCAAACACTCTAATGATAAGGCTGATAATAAAACCTCTTTACTTCGTACCCTAGAGGGACTTGGGGAATGTTTTGGATGCTTGCTCCTTCTATCTTTAGATCAGTTTACCAAACACTCTAATGATAAGGCTGATAATAAAACCTCTTTACTTCATACCCTAGAGGGACTTGGGGAATGTTTTGGATGCTTGCTCCTTCTCAGATCTTTGGAGACAGTGCCTAGGAATTCCCCAGAAGGGGGACTCCCTGTCCTGCCTTCAGGAGCTCCAGGAATATCCCGGGGCAAAGAAGCACCTGGGGTTCCTCAGGGTAAACCCCACTACTCCCATCTCTGCTGAGGGAAGATGTGTGACCACTTTTTGTTGTGTTCTTTGGTGCAGTCAAAATGTGTTTTCATGATCCTTGGTACCAGTTAAAAATAACAATAAGTATACATATTTTAAAATTCATTTTAAATGACAGTTTTCGTTGATAATTAGCCAAGAACCTGCCGGTGCCCCTTCCCAGTTTTTCTTAGAGCAGGAGGCAAAGCCCTCGTTGTGGTCTACTCACCTCACAAACCTTCCTCCCCCCATCCCCTGGCAGCACCCCTGCTGGCCCAGCCATCTGTACACCCTCATCTGTGATGGCTTTCTCCTGCGCTCTGTGACCCAGGCACACTAGGCTCATTTCTGCTCCACGCATATTGCCAGGCGTGCTCCTCCTCAGGGCCTTTGCACGACCTGTTCCCTCTCCTGGAGTGTTCCCACCTCAGTATCTCTGGCTCTCTCAGCCTCCCCACCTTCCTCACGGGAGGGGAACTTCTCTGACTGCTCTCCTTACAGGGCCTGTTTCCCTCCCTTCCATTTCCCTGTTCAGCTTTAGTTGTCTATACTCATCACCTTCTAATAAACTAATTTAACTATTTCTTTTAACTTAAACCCCAGTAAAATGTAAGCCCCATGAGGGAAAAACATGGGTTCTTAATCATGACTGGTTGGCCAGTATAGCTCCAGACGCGTAGTGAATGTTCAATAAATACTTTTAAAAAATTCTTTAACCGACATCACAAATAGAGCTAACTCACGCCTCACTTCCAGGTCTTGTTTTTCCTTTCCTTACACTGCTTCTTTATTTCTCCTGTGAATTGGCTGCTTCTGCCCTTTGCCCGTTTCTTTTCATTTACTTATTTATTTTATCGACTTGACAAATAAAAATTGTATATGTTTATGGTATATGACATGATGTGTTGAAATATGTATTACCTTGTGGAACTGCTAAGTCAAGCTAATTAACATAGGCATTACCTCACATATTTATTCGTGGTGAGAACACTTAGAATCTACTCTCACAGTGATTTTCAAGTATGCAATCCATTGTTATTAACTACAGTCACCATGTTGTGCAGTAGGCCTCTTGAACTTAATTATCTGGTCTAACCGGAAGCTTTGTATCCTTCGATCACCATTTCCGCAGCCCCTGCCCCCACCCCAGCCCTCACAACCCCCAGTTACCACCATTCCACTCACTGTTTCCACGCGTTTGACTTTTTTAGATTCCACATGTAAGTGAGCTCATGCAGTATTGGCCTTTCTTTGCCTGGCTCATTTCACTTAACGTAATGTCCTCCATCCACGTTGTCACACATGACAGGATTTCCTTCCTTTTTAAGGCTGAATGGTATTTCATTGTATATATGTACCACATTTTCTTTGTCCATTCATTCATCGATGGACACTTAGATTTATTCCACATCTTGACTATTACGCTGCAGTGAACCCGAGAGTGCAGATGTTTCTTCAACATGATTTCACTTCCTTTGAATATATGCCCAGTAGAGAAATTGTAAACCATATAACAATTGTTTTTCAGTTTTTGAGGAGACTCCATACTGTTTTTTTACAATGACTGTGCTAATTAATGTCCCCAACAGTGTGCAAGATTCCCTTTTATTCATTTTGACAGCACATTATCTCTGTCTTCTTAATAACAGCCATTCTAACAGGGGCGAGGTGAAATCTTACTGTGGTTTTAATTTGTATTTCCCTGATGATTAGTGATGCTGAGCATTAATTCATGTACCTGTTGGCCATTTGTATGTCTTCTTTTGAGAAATGTATGTTTAGGTCTTTTGCTGATTTTTATTTTTTTGTTGTAACGTAGTTGATTGTACCCATCTGTGGGGTACAGAGTTGACTATCAATACCTATGTGCAATATGTGATGCTCAAATCAGGATAATTAGTATATTCACCATTATACAATATCATCGTTTTTTGTGGCCGCGAGTGTTGAGAGCAATGAAATAAGA
>NW_007730054.1:29982-48164 GCF_000696425.1 Galeopterus variegatus
TCCCCCCCCCCCCCCCCGACTTCTGGTAACCTCAGTTCTGTTCTCTCCTTTTGAAAGTTCAATGTATTACTGTGATTTTGTATCTTTCTTTCTTTTTTATTAATTAATCTGTTTGATTTTTAGTTCCCACTTATGAGTGAGGGCATGTGGTATTTCTCTTTCTGTGCCTGGCTTATTTCATTTAACATGATTTTCTCTAAGTTCATCCATGTTGCTGTGAATGGCAGAATTTCATTCTTTTTTATGGTAGAGTAGTATTCCATTTTGTAAATATACCACATTTTCCTTATCCAGTCATCTGATGATGGACATTTAGGTTGATTCCAACTCCTGTTTTGCCTATTTTTTAATGGGGTTATTAGTTTTCTTGTGGTTTATTTGTTTGAATTCCTTATATATTTTGAATGTCAACCCTTTATCAAATGCATGGTTTGCAAATATTTTCTCCTATCCTCTAGGCTGTTTCCTCACTCTGGTGATTGTTTCCTTTGCTGTTTGGAAGCTTTTTAGTTTCATATAATCTCATGTGTCTATTTTTGCTTTTGTTGTTTTTACTTTTGGGGTCATACCAGATCTTGGTTTCCAGTGAACTTCTCCAATGAAAAGAAGCAAGGCTCTCTGAAAAAAAGGCTGATCTTAGGACTGGGCAGAAAATATACAAACATGATGAGCCTGGAGTAGCTGGTAATTCCAGAAAGTAAAGTCCTAAGAAACCCCAAAACCAACCAATGAAAACAAAAGCCCCTACACTGATGGAGTCATGTCAAAGCATCACAGAAGCTAACTGACAGAGCTCCCAATGGCCAAAGCTGGAACAATTTGAGCAAAAAAAATAAAGTACTATTGAATTGTAACATGAGGTATAAAATAAATATCTATAAGTCTATACTGATGTACAGCTAACTGACAGAGCTCCCAATGGCCAAAGCTGGAACAATTTGAGCAAAAAAAATAAAGTAGTATTGAATTGTAACATGAGGTATAAAATAAATATCTATAAGTCTATACTGATGTAAGTAAGGAATAAATACATAAATAAATAGGAGAGAAGAGACAAATTTCTCTTGTGGAAGAATTTCAATAGTGTGTGGATACTCTCCCTTCAAGGAGGAAGAGTGTAGCTCCCTAACTCCTTAAGTTGAGCTGTGCGTAATGACTTCCTTCCAAATAGTGTCGTATGGAAGGGGGTGGGGGTGAGGAATGACTGAACAGTGGAGGAACTTGACAGACACTGCCTCACCTGGTGTTCAAAGTCATGGATCATGGGGAGATAACAGTGGGTCTGTCCTTGGGAAGATGTGACAAAAGTGGCACTTCACCTCTGTGGTCCTCTTTCCCAAACTCCTAACTCAAGTCTAATCATGAGAAAAACATCAGGCGAATTCCAGTTGTGGGGTGTTCTATGACATACTCAAACAGTACTCCTCAAAACTGTCAAAATCATCAAAAACAAGGAAAGTCTGAGGACCTTTCACAGCCAAGAGGAACCTAAGGAGACATGTCAAGTTAATGCAATGTGGTGTCCTGGGTGGATCCTGGAGCAAAAAAGATGTTAGAGAAAAGCTAAGGAAATCTGAGTAACTATGGACTTTAGTTAATAGTAATATATCAATATTGGTTCACTAATTGTAACAGATATACCATACTAATTAGTTAATAATAATGTATCAATATTGGTTCATTAATTATAACAGATATACCATAATGTTGTAAGATAATAACAGGGGAAACTGGGTGTGAGATATATAGGAACTCTCTGTACTATTTTTACAATTTTCCTGTAAACCTAA
Organism: Galeopterus variegatus; assembly: GCF_000696425.1. Classification (NCBI taxonomy): domain Eukaryota; kingdom Metazoa; phylum Chordata; class Mammalia; order Dermoptera; family Cynocephalidae; genus Galeopterus; species Galeopterus variegatus. Next base: position 31,773 of record NW_007730054.1, read on the forward strand.
AACTGGTCTAAAAAAGTGAAGTCTATTTAAAAAAAATAGAACCAAGTCCAAATTAGTTAGGAAGCCAGAAAACCATTATTATATCTTGAATATGTCAGTTCGGATTGGAAGTGTGCCAGCTTCTGAGAATGATTCCGCTGGCAGCTGTATTAACCTCCTGATACTAGCAACAGCAGAACGCCTTTTAAGCTTAGAAATGAAGTAAATGGTCCTTTTCCCCTACCCTGCCTTTTTCTTTGCTCTTGGCGTTACAACCTTGAGGTACTCTTTAATAGCACACTTATTTCCAAAGAATAAAACAATGAATAATTCTGCCTGAAATACAATAATTAACAATTCTGCATCTTATTTCTTAAACTTGCTATTAATTATCATTTCCCAATAACTTTTATTTTACCAGCAATTTATTCTAAAACTGTTCTTTTTCTCTTGGTCATAAAATTGGAGACTTGTCTTATTTTAATCTTCTGAAAGGGCAGGTTGGCTGTAATGTGACCCATAATCTATACTCATGTGTAATTTTAACCTAGCACATTTGAAGTACATTGTCTATAATCTCTCCCTAGGTGAAGTTTGCTCTTTTAGAGAATAATCGCACATCATATGGTATTTCATATTTTTTCTACAGTGCACATTTTCATCTGGAACAAAATTCATCAATTGAAAAAATAGAACTGAATACAAATTAACAATTATTTTGTTGTGTTTTATATGCTGAACAAAACCCCATCCAAAAAAACTTTTTGGCTTTGGTTCCTCAGCATGTGGCTGTGACTCAATTGTTCTCCTTTGATCTCCTACCCTTAGGACTTTGTTTCTTTGGAAAAACAAAACAAAACAAAAAGAGTGTTAGTGAGCAATATTGGCCTCAATTGCGCTGAGTCTCTTTTTAACCATCTATTTTAACTACACCTGAGAAAAGCAACCTTGGGCTTGCTTGACTTTTCCAGGATGTGAAAACATTGTAAAATAAAAATACTGGAATCTGAGTGCAGAACCCTGTTTGGTCCCACGCCCACACTTAAAGACTTGTAACCCCAGGCAGGACATTTAACTGGTACAAACTAGGTTTCTTAACTTGCAAAGTGGCGACCGTCCTGGTTTTCTTTCTTGCCCATCTTCTGTGTTTGGTGGGAGGAACAAATAAGATAAAAGATGCAACATTTCATGTAAACCACAAAGCACAAAATGAAGATAAATGATTGTAATTGGAAATATTTTCAGTTATCAATATGGTACCTTTTCTTGCAGATTTTTTAATAATCACTTTTGGAGAATTTTTAGGATTTTTAAAACTGGTTTAGAATACTTGCATCCATTGTGCCCAGGCTTTTATTTCATCTTTCCCCTCACCACTTGCCCCTGGCCGACCCCTCCCTTGCATATCTTCAGATCTTCTTTTCCCTAAATTTCTCTTGCCCAATTCCTCCCATCCTGTTGACATGCTAGGAAGATTTGTTTCTGGCTTAGTTAGTTTAGATATTGACGGCACCTTTCTGAGCTTCAGCTTCTTCATCAGGCAAATGAGAGTAATAATAATGCCCATCATGTTGGGTTATTTGGGTGATTAACTGAGATGACATTTTTGTCTCATAGGAACCGTAGTAGGAACTCAACACGTTTGTGGAATAAATGAATGGATTTCCTTCAATGGATTTCCAGGTGTACGAGCCCTCTGGGCTGCTTGTTGGCCTGGTTCTGACTGTGAAACCAGTTTTCTCACCATCTTGGAGGGACCATGGCCTGGGCCTGTGAGTGTGGAGGCAGGATTGGCACACGGAGCCCATTTTGATGAGGGTGAGAGAAAAAATGTATCATCTAGATCAACTCTTTTGTCAGGCTCAGATCAGTTCAGTCAGAAAGCACCTATTATAAACACAATGGAATTGGGGTAAAGGGAACTGTCCATTTTCCCATCTCTCCCTGGTCGTGTAATGTGTGTGCAGCCTGAGTAGCTGGCCAGGCAGGGGTGACTCAGGCTGCTGGGCACTGTCCTGTGGACACAGCATGGCTTATCAGTGCCTCTTGGCATTGTTAGGAGGAGGGAGAGCCTCTGGGGAACTTTGCTGAGGAAGCTGCTGTCAGTGTCACCTGGTAAGAATTCTCACAACAGTAATTCTCAGACCTTTCAAGAACTGTCCATCCAAGTGTGTGGCAGCCAAGCCCCAGAGATGAAGGTGGATTAGAAAGTCAGTGTTTCTGGAAGGAAGAAAAGGAGAGAGGGAGGGAGGGAAGGAAATAAGGAACAGCGAATTAAGTTTTCTGATGTGTGATATGTGCCCAAAGTAGAGTAGGTCCTCACAGCCTGTTATTTTGGGGGACTGTATCCAGCATCTCAGCACTCAATTGTATCCTGTCTTATTTGGTTCTCTGATTTTCCCATGGGTTGTTTCTGACCACCTGTCTATGGAAGACTGGGACAAGTCTTTTAAGCTGCAATGATTTTCTTTTCCCTGTAGCACTCTAACCCTTGAGGGCAAGGTACAGAATATGCAACTGTGTCTTAGATGTGTCCGCGGCTTTGAATGAGTAGAGAATGCCTGTGTTCCCTCCTGGCATGGGGACCTCAAAGAGTTGTAGCTTCCTTTTATGAAGCTATCAATGGTGGTGGAAATCTGGAGCTTCCAGGAAATGTTTCTGAAGGGAAGACTCCATGCTTCTCTCTGCTATATTTGGGGTAGGAGTAATAACTATTTTTCACTGTGTTCTTTCAAAGCTCCCATTCTTCTAGAGAACAAAGGCCAGTTTTACTCCCTGTCCCTCCATGGCTTGGTGACCCATTGTCTTTGGTCAATTCTTAGTTTTCAAAATCTTTCTCTTTTAGCAGAGTTAGTGGGCATCAGAGTGGCTATTTTTAGATTTTCATGAGGTGGAGAGTCTGTATGACACGCGTCAATACCTGCTCGTTATTTGTGTTACATGTATGTTTAATTTATTTCTCTGGAAAACACCATGCTTACCCAACCAGGTACCATAAATCTCTTCCACAATGCCATAGGTTGGGTTAAGGTCAGGGCTATTCGACTCTAAGGGCTGTGCTAGATCAATCAGATTCTCTATTCATTCCTTCTGTGCCAACCCAACCAGGAGTGTATTGTGATTTAAAACTGTACCCTGCTTTTCAATATTCTCCTGGTTTTCTGGCTATATCTGTGGTACTCTGGGGAGCAGAAGGGAGAGATGATAGCTAACGTTGACCTTTTCAGCAGTAACTAACTGGGTATGAGGGAGTCTGAGCAGCTCGTTCCAAGCAGGACAAGACCCAGAGATACCTGGAAAAGAACTTTTAGAAACATTTGTGAATTGAATTGCAAAGTTCAGTATTCACTAAGCCAAAAATCATTTTTGCTTAGAGAATGTCAAAGTGTCCGATAGCCAAAAGGTGGCACTCCTTACCCACGATTTATTTCATCCCCACATACAGCTGTCTCCACGTGCTCTGTTTCTTCTGTTAGTTGTCTCATAATACAATATTATACTCTCATCCTCTCTTGGTAAAACATAGTAATAAAACAGACCTTATTCTCTGGGTTGATCTGCATTTTGATATATGCCAGTCCTTATCCCTCTGGGTGGACAACGTATAAAGTAAACTGTTTGCATTTTCAGTAGAGCTTGTCTTATAGCTGCATGTGTCTATGGACTGTGCCATATAACTAAGCACCTTTACTATAAAATCATCTCTGACCAGGTTCAAGGTTTTAATTTGTCTCCAGAGTTTGCCTCTCTCAATTTCATAAACCATGAAAACACAGCTGGAGCAATTTACAGACTGGAAAAATTCTTGAGTATTTTTGCTGAAGTACGAATCCAAAGATCATGCTTTGTTATTTCCTGTTTCATTGTTGTTTGTAAAACAAGTTAATGGGCAATGGACTGTTTCAAATTTGCTTGGCCCTCGGTACTGTTGCGTGCACCTCCTGTCCGGGCAGGGCATGAATTGGGTGCAAGCGTGACAGCAAAATAACATTGATTTGAGCAGACACACATCACTGAGAATGAAATCAGAGGAACAGTCTGGAAAGAGCTAGGCTTGTATTCTTTGAGTTATATGAAAGTGGGGCCCAAGGATTTCACAAAATCAAATCCCACTCTGCTATAACTTTCCACCAACCCCAAATATTTTTGAGATAGACTTTCAGAATTAGCACTGTGCTAGTCACTACAAATAAAGGAGAGTGTTTGCTGTTTTATGGGTCATTAGAAATAAAGACATAAAACATGACATGAGCAACATTCCAGCACTGAATAAAGATTAACATCAGTGATATCCCCCTAACCTAGAATAGGGAAATCTAGAAACCCCAGGCATTTAGAACACAGGCATAAAATCATACATAAATGAAAGAGTTTCTGAGGAGCACGTGAAATTGTTACAAAGTGCAAGCACTTTTCTTTCTTTCTTTTTTAATGAAAGAGTTTCTGAGGAGCACGTGAAATTGTTACAAAGTGCAAGCACTTTTCTTTCTTTTTTTTTTTTTTTTGTCTTTTTTACTGACCAGTAATGGGATTGCAACCCTCGGTGTTGCGCCCGCACCGCACTCAGCCAGTGAGCGGGAACCGGTCTCCACATGGGATCTGAACCCTCGGGGGGAGCGCCGCCGCGCTCCCAAGCGGCACACTCTCCAGTGCGCCACCGGGCCGGCCCCAAGCACTTTTCTTTACAGGAATAAAGCTTATTGGAGTCTTAGGACTTTAATGCCTGGTATAAGCCAAGGTAGGTGCTCAATTAATATTTATGGAGAGGATGGATGATGAATGCAGAGATGCAGAACCCAAGGGAAGCAGGTTTCCTGAGCTTGATGTTACGAGGTGACCATACAGTGTGTGGGAAAATTGCCATACGCGCTTCCACCCTCTCTCTCAGGGCATCATCTCTATAGCACAATTAAATGATCGACGCTTTCCACGAAAACTCGATTTATTGATAAAACATGAAATTATATTTAAAATGACCTGTTCATTAAGATTGAAATGTATGTTATAAAAATGGTTAGGATTAAAGACAACTCACGCTATTCAAAGGACAAACTTGAATTACTTATTTTGAATATCTACTGCTCACCAAGAATTGAACTTAATTCTAGAATATGGTGGTAAACAAGTTATCTGAAGTGTTACTTTAGATTGTCTATTTCATACCTTTACGGTGCCAAATAAATGAGACATTAACATTTTATTATATACATATAAAGAACAAGCTCATTTAAGCAGAACTGATCAAAGTACTTAATTGTAGTTCAAATACTCTATAAAGCAGTGATCTATGGAAAATATTCAGTACTAATGAAGGTTGATTTATTGCATGAGTTCTTCTATATCGACCAACTGTGGTAGAATGTTCTTAGTGGACAGTAGGTCAGATGAAGAAATCAGGCAAAGTGCTGAGAGCCTATACCCTTCGTCTCTCTTACCAGAACAGACCTGCATTGTGAAAATTATCTTATTTTTCAGGCAGCTCATGGGTCCGCCAATATTACAACTTCTAGTACTCTTTAGGTTGGGGTGGAAAATCTCATGCACATTGATGTGTAGAGGATGAGAAATTTTGGAATAGAGAAATAAGATGAATTTATTTCCTATTATTGAAATGTTTTTTCACCACACTCTGAGATGTCCCTGGAAAGGTTCTGCTCGTGTGGGCTTGAACTCAAGTTTAGCAGTTTGTTTCACCTCTTTAAATGTGTAGAAACAAGACCTCTAATATTGCCCCATTTTATTATTCAACATGCTCGACCATCAATTTTTTTTTTTTTTGGTAATTTTAGCAAGATTCTTACCACATTTGTAGTGTTCCTTATTATTTCCATCGCATTTCAGGGATAAAGTTAGATTGTACCTTAAAGAGTTTGCATGTTCAGATTCCAGCCACCTAGAACCACAGAGCAGGCCTGGGACAGTGTGTATGTTTAGATCTTCCACTGAGAGTGCCCAACTCTTCCAACAGTGCGCTGGGCCTGTGCACTTGCTAGCTCTAATTTCACACTGCTCCAAACTAGAAGATGCTCTTTAATGCACCAGATTGGTGTTTTATATGTAGATTTTTATTTCATCTTTACAGGCTGAGGGTACGTTTTCTGAACACTCTTTAAGTAGAAAAGTCTGGGTCTCTCCAACATCAACGCATTCTAGTGTTACAGAAACTGAAGAAGCAGTAGCTTATCTAAATGTTTCACTTTCCAATCAGTTTTTGCAGTGATTGTAAGATCTAGCTTAATCTGAGGACAACTCTGATAGATGAGGAATTAGTGTTAGTCCTGCATGAGGGGTCCTGCATGCCTTGTTTCCAGCCGTTCCAACTCAGCGACATTCAAGAAAGAAGTGCCCCATTCATGCCACCAAGCTGAACTCATGAGTACGACTCATTTTTTCCCTACAAAGTTTTTTTTTTCCCCATTGACAACTCTAGGTCCAGACAAACACAAGGGTCACTCTGACTTCTATTTTGAACTTATATATGGCCCCAAAAGATTAATGAAGTGCCAAAACCAAGCCAAGTGAATCCTAAGCCAAACATAGTTAACAAAATAAGCCTGTTTCCAAAAAATTAACATATCAATTTGAAAACCTAAAGAGAAAATTATTTCTGGATAACCTACTCTATTAGTTGGAATTTATTGGTGGGCACAATTGAGAGTTGACTGTATGTGTTTTTCTGAACTGCTAGTCCTCCTACTCTGTCCAGATTGTTTTTGAAACTATGGAAATTTCCACCCAGGATGCATTTTCCCTGTTTGCTTGCATCAACATTTCTCTGCCCAAAAAGTTTCTTTTGTGGTTCAATTTTTCCATCTTTTTAATATAATGGGTTGATCCCAGCTGTAATTGTGCATGGTTATATACTGACAACCCACATAAACAAACATCAGCAAACACAGCCCTTTGATAGGGTGATGTCATCAAAACTGGAGTTTCAAAAGCAAATACAAGTGGGCAACTTGGACACCTGCATCAGCTCTTCTTAGCCCTTACTGACAACCCACATAAACAAACATCAGCAAACACAGCCCTTTGATAGGGTGATGTCATCACAACTGGAGTTTCAAAAGCAAATACAAGTGGGCAACTTGGACACCTGCATCAGCTCTTCTTAGCCCTCCCCCCGCCCCCTTGACCTTGATGATGAAAGAATCATCTTTGCTGAAGGTGGAATGCTCTGTTGACACCAGCTCTCCTAGTCCCAGCCCTGGAAGATCAATTTCATGTTAACTTGTTTAGATTGATACTGAGGACACCTGGGCATCAGCTGTCAGGAAACCCAGTGCTTTACTTAAACAGCAGGCAGCTATCAAAATAGGGGAGGTGGGGGGAGGCTATCAGACTTCCCAGTGGCACACACACGAGAACTGCAGAACTCTCTCATGTCTGCTAATGTTGCCCTTACCATTTGTCAGGTGTACAATTGACCTGGAGAATAAGGATAATGGGTCCTTTGTAGGATCCTGAATCAACATCCCAAACAATTCAACTACTGTTCACAGGTTAGAGCCGTACCTCCCTGTCCCCAACCCCCTTTCTTCTCAAAGAACCCCGGACCCCTCCCATCTCCCAGGAGCATTACATCAATCAGTATACTCACTTTTCCTCAAGATGACGGTTGGTTAAGTGACACCATGAGATTTTCTCCTTAATAGCTCATGTATAGAAACAGCTGTTGGAATGATTTCTCGTGTTGCTCAACATTGCTTCTAGCATGAGAGGATTTAGAGTTTGGATTTTGTGCATGTTTGCAGAGAATTTTTCGGTTTAAATTTATTTATTTTTAAGAAAGAGTGAATGCCATGTATGGTTTAGAAAAGGGGGTGGGGGATAATTTGCTCCTGAGGTTTATAAAATAATCTTTTTAATCATTTTCGTTTCAGTATTACAAGTGACACGTATCACATGTGCCTTCTGAATAAAAGGCACAGAGGAACACGAGCTCCGCCGGGGGAGTCTCGGGTGCTTTGCGGCCACCGTGGTGCTCCGTGCTCTCCTGCCCTGGCTCCGACTTCCCTTTTCTTTTGCTTCTCACAAGTCCACTGCATCTTCTTAAAACCAGCAAGCCCAATCCACAACACCCTTGAAAGGCTTCATTTTCTTCTCTGTTAGTGCTGAGAAGAAAATGGAGGTCATTGTAAGAGCAGCATCAAGTAAGAAAGTAAAAATCTGCCTTCTTGCTCACGATGGTCAAGGGACTCACACTGGAAGTCCAGCGATGCGATTATAGATTTCCAAAGATAAAGATCAGAACTAGCCTTGGGCTGACAAATCAACTGCAGAGACTGAGATCATGTCCTTCAGTTGTGGTGTACATAACCCAGGAAGACTTTCCGGAGATCTCAAAGACTTCATCGGAAAATACTTTCATGACAGCTTAAGTTTTTCAGACATTGAGAAGAGGAGACTTCTTGGCAGGCCTCATCTCCAGTGCGTGCTCACCTTTGCCTACCTTTAGGTCACGTTTCTGTCTTCTGCAAAGGGATAAGTTTGCTTGAGAGAAGAAAACGTGGTACAGATTTTCAGTCATGCTGTCTCCCCAACCCCTTTCTTGATGCGTGAAACAGTTATAAAGAAGAAAAGTAATTAAAGTCTTGCACACTTAGACATATTTACAAATATTATGTTGAGAAGGACCTCACTGACTTGAATGCACACCAAAGCATAAATTGCGTCTGTCTAGGAGAAGAGGGAAAAGCTGGAGGTGCTGGATCCCATAGGGTGTGCTGTGTGTGTCTATGGCTTTTTCCTGAGGCCAGCACTGTGTTGGTTTGGGTACAAATACTCATAGTAAAGTGATATTTTTGAGGTCCTAATTATTGCATCTTGAAAGGATACTTCGAGTTCAGATCTGGGAGGCTCAAAGCAATCTATATCTTCTGGAGAACACTTCACCACGCCCATTTTATAGTAGTGCCTAGCAGCAAATTTAAATGTAATCACGTAGGATTTGGCCAGTGTAGACAATTAGATCCTTCTAATGCAGTCACATTGTTAAATGTGCAAATTAGCAACCTGATGCTGAGCCTAGGATTAAACATGTAAGACTCTCCATTCTGCAATATATCCACATACTGACTTTGTGAACACAATTGCTGAATGCTGACCATAATTATTTAACAATGGGGAAAAAGTGCCTTGTAAACTAGAGATTTAATTTTTATTTTATCTTCAAGTAAGCCCTAGTTCTTTGGTATGGAATGTGTGGAATTCATTTTTTTTTTCAGGTGTTAGTTGCCTCATGGGAAAGAGGACCCAAAATATTGCAATTCCCTGGATACGTGCTCACCACTCCCCAGTGCACATATGAGAAGAGAAGAGCATGGGAGTGAGGGAGGGGGGAGAGAGAGGGAGACTGAGTCATTACTCAGATCCTTGGGAGTCCCTTGGTGGTTTATTTGTTGTGAGGAGCCAGAAAACGAATCCATTCTAAACTTTCTTCTTCCTGGCAGATTTCTTAAAGCTGAGGTTTCTCTGCTGACTGTGCATGTCCTTTTATCATGTGTCTGGTTTTTCAGTATCAGGAGATTGCACAAAGAAGAGCACATTCATTTCAGTTAATAAGCCACCCTGCAGTTACCCCTCATTCATGCCTGTGTGAATGCTCCTGTGTGCACAGATGATAGCTTACACATCACACAGCTCTCTATTCACTTCCCAGGGCTGTCCCTGCTCCTTGCCACATTTCTCAGTCTGCCTTCTCCCCAGACACTGAGGCTACTTACTCATGCTTCCTCGCAGGTCTGCCCGGGATGCTCACTCAGCCAGGAGCTCATCGCGTTTGACGTTCATTTACACACTGAGGATAAGTGATTCCCCCAATGTCTTGAGAAGGTTTTCATCATTGACTTCTATAAATTAGATCACTTATTTTCAGTAGTCCTAATGGCTGTCTCCTTGTATAAAGTACAGTTATACTTCGAAAAGGACCATTTTCTGATTTTAGTGAAATGAATGGTTATTTGGAAAATGATTGGTCCTCTGGCTAATTCTCATGGTTGTGTTAATCTGTGTTTGCAGCTCCAGGATTGTGTAGATGCAGAATGAACTGTAAGCTCTTCGAAAGCAGCATTGGGTCTTTCTCATCTTGACATTCCATGGTTGAAAAGAGAGACGCAGCCTCACAGAAGAGACAATATAGAGGAACACATTCAAGGTGGGCTGCAGTCACCTGGAGAAAGTGGGTGTCGTCCTCGCTGTTCCTTCTGCTGTTTCCTGTGGTTCCTTATCACCTATTTTAAACCAGAAGGCCAAGATGCAACATTCTTTCATTTCTATTGTCCTGGGGAAAATGGTTAAAGAACTAAACTAATTCAAACACATATAAAAACCAACCTCGATGCTTGCAGAAGGACAGCAAGACTCTGATTCTAAAAAGCTCTGCCAATGTGAATAGAGTGGATGCCACTTGTTTTAGTTAAATATTAAATATTCCTCCAGTAGTTCAGAGTTCTCTTCTCCAAAATACCTTCTTTGTGGGAGGTAGAAATTTTCCCAGCACCACCTTTCCAACAAAATTCCCAGTAGAAACAGTTTATGATTATTGTACACAGTTCAGCAAATAGAGAAATGTATAAATATAAAAATGAAATCACTACTATTTCAGCCATCTGTGAATCACCACTGAGACATTGTGCTGTATGTCATTCTGGTTTTATTCTATAAATAAATATGAATACCAACCCATCTATACTTTATCATCATCTGTCCTAACTAGCATACTGTGCACAAGGTTTTTTTGGCTTCATTTTTTCCCTAAAATGTGTACACTTGCTTCATTATTTTAATGGCTTTTTGTTATTTCAGTATATGACTATATTATAATTAACTTAATGAATTTCCTATCAGTAGACATCTGGATGGTTTCCAATACTAATATACTTTTAATACTCATTTAAAATATTGGAGGTAATGCTGGACAACACAAGCAGAAACAGGGAAAATTATTTTGATTGAATCAGAGCTTCAAAATCCATTTATAATTTGACCTGATGTTTATATGTTAAAAAATTAAATTGGGGCCGGCCCGGTGGCGCACTGCTACAGTGCGCCGCTTGGGAGCGCGGCGGCGCTCCCGCCGAGGGTTCGGATCCCACATACAGACCGGTTCCCGCTCACTGGCTGAGTGAGGTGCAGGTGCAACACTGAGGGTTGCGATCCCGTTGCCGGTCCCGGTCCGGTACGGGCGTGACACTGAGGGTTGCGATCCGTTGCCGGACACGAAAAAAGACAAAAAGGAAAAAAAAAATTAAATTGTAATAACTTAAAACTTATGAAGCCCTTCTATAAACTTTGGTCGATTTATTGTATATAAATTAGGGATTATAGACTAGTCATTTTATCTATCACCTAGATAGTAAGTCCTTTATAAAAATATAATTATAAAATTCATAAATATTATAAAAAGGACCGAAGGGGTTAAGTGATGGGTCCCAAGCCACGTAGCAAATATTTAGAAAAACAGGCTGAAAATCACAGCCTTTGAGCCTATGTCTATATTCAGACATTAAGAAATTTGCTTTAAGAATTTAGGTCTATGATTGCCATTAAAATTTACTTTGGGATCTAGTGATATAGTTTTTCTATGTTCTCCATTTGATGTTTTTCAAATTGCAAATGGTAGTTTATAAATTCTGTAGTAAATGTAATAATACGAAATGAAGGTGTAAAGGGTAAAACTAAACCTCTCAGGGCCACCACACATGGTTGGGAAAGTGGTACACTGCACAAGGGCACCACAGTTCCCAGGGTTCTAGTTATCTCAGAGAGTGAAGTTTTCATGTTTACCATAATGATATTCTAGCAGATGACAGTTATCATGACAATGTTCCAGCAGACAGAAATAAAGTGTCTTGAGTAAGGAGCATCTCTGGTTGTCAACGTCCCTGATTATTGTGCAAACCCATGACCTTTTGTCCCTCTCTTATATTGCTCAATCAATAATATCTTATGGAAATCCTCTAAGTCAATTGATGTTTTGAATGGACACATTATATTTCTTATTCAACTTATGGTGAGAAAATTGAAAGGCATAATTGGATATAATAGCTACTGATAATTCTTATTTCAAACAATAATGTATATGAAATCATCAGAATTTTATTTTAATCGACATGCAATTCAGTTGACTATTTCTGTCAAATGCTCATCTGCATGGCAGAGGGAGGTATTGCCACTTTTAAAAATACTTTCTAAACCTTCAAAGAGAGATTAGGAGGGGTCGAGATGGTGGAGTAGTCGGTTCCTGGTGTCACTCTCTCCCACAGAGCGACCAATTTGCAGCTTTTGAGGAGCAGTGACAGAAGACCCGAAATCTGTGCTGGAATGGACAGGAGCTGCCCACTGCAGGACCCCAGTTCAGGTTGCTCCTCATTTCATAGAGAGATTTTAGAGCTTTTGGGCCCACACACCCCAAGCCTGACAGCCAGAGAAGGCAGGTGGGGCCGGGGCAGGACTTCTGGGGCAGGACTTCTGGGGCGGGACTTCTGGCACAGTCTGTCCTGTCTCCATGAGCGATCTGAGAGGCATGGGTTCCCAAGCCCCAAGCCAGACAAACCGGTGAATGCAGGTGGGGCGGGACTTCCAGCCCAGGCCATCTGTCTCCACGAGCGATTTGAGAGGTTCTGGGCTCCCATGCCACCGACCAGCCAGGGAAGGCAGGTGGGGTGGGACTTCTGGTCCAGACTAGTTTCTGCTGTGCAGAAGTAGCAGACCCTTCAGGATCCAAGCCAGACATCAGGATGAAATGAGTGAATTGTGATACCCCAGGCCACAATGATGAAACACCAAAGGAAAGAAACCAGAAATATGAAAAATCAAGAAAGTACATCACCACCAAAGGAAATTAATAACTTACAAATGCTAGATCCTATAGAACAGGAAGTCTTTGAAATGACAGACAACGAATTTAGAGTAATTATTCTAAGGAAACTAAATGAAATACAAGAAAACTCAGTGAAACAACACAATGAAATGAGAGAAAACATACAGGATCTGAAATAAGAAATGTACAAAGAAATCAATGCCTTGAAAAAGAATGTAGCTGAGCTTGTGGAGCTGAAGGATTCATTCAATGAAATAAAAAATACAACAGAGTTTAACCAGCAGATTCGAACAAGCAGGAGAGATAATTTCTGACCTCAAAGGCAGGCTGTTTGAATTATCACAGGCAGACCAGAAAAAAGAAAAAAGAATAAAAAAAATTGAAGACAATTTAAGAGAGACAACTGACAACCTTAAGTGCTCAAATATCTGAATCATGGGTATTCCAGAAGGGGAGGAAAAAGGAAATGACATTGAAAACATACTCTGAGATAATAGCAGAAAACTTCCAAGGCATAGGGAAAGTTACAGATCCCTAGATTCAGAAAGCCCAAAGATCAACAAACACATTCAACCCAAAAAGGTCCTCTCTAAGACATGTGATAATCAAACTGGCAAAAATCAAAGACAAAGAGAGAATCTTAAAAGCTGCAAGAGAGAAGCAGCAAGTCACTTTTAAGGGAGCCCCAATCAGAATAACATCAGACTTTTCATCAGAAACTCTAAAAGTCAGAAAAGAATGGGATGATATATTCAAAACACTAAAGGACAAAAATTGCCAGCCAAGAATACTTTACCCAGCAAGGCTATTCTTCCTAAATGAAGGACAAATAGTATATTTCTCAGACAAACAAAAACTGTGGGAGTTCACTACCACATGACAAGCCCTACAAGAAATTCTCAAGGAAGTACTGGGTTTGATACCACAAAAACAACCATCACTACCATGAATACACAAGAAAGAACAATACCTACCAGCAAAACAAAAATGCTAACAAAAGAGAAAAAAAATAGTTTATCTATCACCCCAAGAAACCGACAAATACAGAGGACAAACAGAAAATTTGAAAGAAAGGAACAAAAGATACTTAAGACATCTAAACAAAAATCAGTATAATGCTAGGAGTAAATCAGCATCTTTCAATAATAACTCTGAATGTAAAGGGACTAAATTCCCCATTCAAAAGACACAGACTGACTGACTGGATTAAAAAGATGGACCCAACAATATGCTGTCTCCAAGAGACTCACTTGACCTATAAAGACACACAAAGACTAAGAGTAAAAGGATGGAAAAAGATATATCATGCAAGTAGAAATGAAAAATGAGCTGGAGTAGCTATTCTTATATCAGATAAAATAGACTTTAAAGCAAAAACCATTAAAAGAGATAAAAATGGCCAAAATATAATGATAAAAGGATCTATCCATCAAGAAGACATAACAATCATAAATATATATGCACCTAATGTCGGAGCAGCCAGATTTACAAAGCAAACACTATTAGATCTAAAAAAAGAGATAGACTCTAACACCATAATAGTGGTCCGGGACCTGAACACCCTACTCTCATCACTGGACAGATCATCTAGGCCAAAAATCAACAGAGAAACACAAGATCTAAACAATACTTCAGGCCAATTGGATTCGGCAGATATCTACAGAACATTCCACCCAACAACCTCAGAATATTCATTCTTCTCATCAGCACATGGAACATTCTGCAGGATAGAACACATGTTAGGTCACAAAACAAGTCTTAACAAATTCAAAAAAATTGGAATTATCCCATGTATTTTTTTGGATCACAATGGATTAAAAAAAGAAATCAATAATAAAAAAAACTCTGAAAACTATACAAAGTCATGGAAATTAAACAACATTCTACTGAATGACATGTGGGTCCAAGAAGAAATTAAACAGGAAATAAAAAAATTTCTTGAAACTAATGAAAATAATGACACATCATACAAAAACCTGTGGGATACTGCAAAAACAGTATTAAGGGGGAAATTTATTGCAATAAATGCTTACTTCAGAAGAATGGAAAGATGGCAAATAAATAACCTAACACTTCACCTTAAAGATCTAGAAAAACAAGAACAATCTAAACCCAAAGTTACCAGATGGAAAGAAATCATTAAGATCACAGCAGAACTTAATGAAATTGAAACATGAAAAACAATACAAAAGATCAATGAAGCAAAAAGTTGGTTCTTTGAAAAGAGTAATAAAATCAACAAATCTTTAGCAAGACTAAAAAAAGAAGAGAGAAGACCCAAATAACAAAAATTAGAAATGAAAAAGGTGATATTACAACTGACACCTCAGAAATACAAGGAATCATTAGAGACTACTATAAACATCTATATGCCAACAAATTTGAAAATCTGAAGGAAATGGATAAATTTCTGGATGCATACAAATTACCAAAACTGAGCCAAGAAGATATAGAGAATATGAAGATACCAATAACAATAAGAGATTGAAACTGTTATCAAAAGGCTCCCAACAAAGAAAAACCCAAGACCGGATGGGTTCACTGCAGAGTTCTACCAAATCTTCAAAGAGGAACTGATACCAATTCTCCACAAACTGTTCCAAAAGATTGAAACAGAGGCCATTCTCCCAAACTCATGCTATGAGGCAAACATCACCCTGATACCAAAACCAGACAAAGATGCATCAAAAATAGAAAACTACAGGCCAATATCCTTGATGAATATAAATGCAAAAATCCTCAATAAAATACCAGTTAACAGAATACAGCAACACATACAGAAAATTATACACCACAATCAACTGGGATTCATCCTAGGGATGCAAGGTTGGTTCAACACATGCAAATCAGTAAATGTGATACATCACGTTAATAAAAGCAAAGACAAAAACCACATGATCATCTCTATTGATGCTGAAAAAGCATTTGATAAAATTCAACATCCTTTCATGATAAAGACTCTCTACAAGTTAGGCATAGACAGAAAGTATCTCAACATAATTAAAGCCATATATGATAAGCCCACTGCCAATATCATCCAGCTTTTCCCTTAAAAACAGGAACTTGAAAAGGATGCCCACTCTCACCCCTCCTATTCAACATAGTGTTGGAAGTACTAGCCAGAGCAATCAGAGAAGAGAAGGAAGTAAAGGACATCCAGATTGGAAAGGATGAAGTCAGGCTGTCCCTTTTTGCAGATGATATGATCCTATATACTGAACAACCTAAGGCTTCTATAAAAAAAAAACTCCTAGAGTTGATAAAAGATTTCAGCAAAGTTGCAGGATACAAAATCAACACACTAAAGTCAGTAGCATTTCTATACTCCAATAGTGAACATGCAGAAAAAGAAATCAAGAAACTAGCCCATTTATAATAGCAACCTAACAAAATAAAATATTTAGGAATAAAGCTGACCAAGGATGTGAAAAATCTCTATGAAGAGAACTACAAACAACTGTTGAGAGAAATTAAAGAGGTCACAAGAAGATGGAAAGATATCCCATGTTCTTGGATTGGAAGAATTAACATTGTGAAAATGCCCATAGTACCCAAAGTCATCTACAAATTCAATGCAATCCCCATCAAAA
>NW_007730054.1:48174-89743 GCF_000696425.1 Galeopterus variegatus
ATTGGGTTTGATACCACAAAAACAACCATCACTGCCATAAATACTCAAGAAAGAACAAAACCTACCAGCAAAACAAAAATGCTAACAAAAGAGAAAAAAAATAGTTTATCTATCACCCCAAGAAACCGACAAATACAGAGGACAAACAGAAAATTTGAAAGAAAGGAACAAAAGATACTTAAGACATCTAAACAAAAATCAGTATAATGCTAGGAGTAAATCAGCATCTTTCAATAATAACTCTGAATGTAAAGGGACTAAATTCCCCATTCAAAAGACACAGACTGACTGACTGGATTAAAAAGATGGACCCAACAATATGCTGTCTCCAAGAGACTCACTTGACCTATAAAGACACACAAAGACTAAGAGTAAAAGGATGGAAAAAGATATATCATGCAAGTAGAAATGAAAAATGAGCTGGAGTAGCTATTCTTATATCAGATAAAACAGACTTTAAAGCAAAAACCATTAAAAGAGATAAAAATGGCCAAAAAGGAACAAAAGATACTTAAGACATCTAAACAAAAATCAGTATAATGCTAGGAGTAAATCAGCATCTTTCAATAATAACTCTGAATGTAAAGGGACTAAATTCCCCATTCAAAAGACACAGACTGACTGACTGGATTAAAAAGATGGACCCAACAATATGCTGTCTCCAAGAGACTCACTTGACCTATAAAGACACACAAAGACTAAGAGTAAAAGGATGGAAAAAGATATATCATGCAAGTAGAAATGAAAAATGAGCTGGAGTAGCTATTCTTATATCAGATAAAACAGACTTTAAAGCAAAAACCATTAAAAGAGATAAAAATGGCCAAAATATAATGATAAAAGGATCTATCCATCAAGAAGACATAACAATCATAAATATATATGCACCTAATGTCGGAGCAGCCAGATTTACAAAGCAAACACTATTAGATCTAAAAAAAGAGATAGACTCTAACACCATAATAGTGGTCCGGGACCTGAACACCCTACTCTCATCACTGGACAGATCATCTAGGCCAAAAATCAACAGAGAAACACAAGATCTAAACAATACTTCAGGCCAATTGGATTCGGCAGATATCTACAGAACATTCCACCCAACAACCTCAGAATATTCATTCTTCTCATCAGCACATGGAACATTCTGCAGGATAGAACACATGTTAGGTCACAAAACAAGTCTTAACAAATTCAAAAAAATTGGAATTATCCCATGTATTTTTTTGGATCACAATGGATTAAAAAAAGAAATCAATAATAAAAAAAACTCTGAAAACTATACAAAGTCATGGAAATTAAACAACATTCTACTGAATGACATGTGGGTCCAAGAAGAAATTAAACAGGAAATAAAAAAATTTCTTGAAACTAATGAAAATAATGACACATCATACAAAAACCTGTGGGATACTGCAAAAACAGTATTAAGGGGGAAATTTATTGCAATAAATGCTTACTTCAGAAGAATGGAAAGATGGCAAATAAATAACCTAACACTTCACCTTAAAGATCTAGAAAAACAAGAACAATCTAAACCCAAAGTTACCAGATGGAAAGAAATCATTAAGATCACAGCAGAACTTAATGAAATTGAAACATGAAAAACAATACAAAAGATCAATGAAGCAAAAAGTTGGTTCTTTGAAAAGAGTAATAAAATCAACAAATCTTTAGCAAGACTAAAAAAAGAAGAGAGAAGACCCAAATAACAAAAATTAGAAATGAAAAAGGTGATATTACAACTGACACCTCAGAAATACAAGGAATCATTAGAGACTACTATAAACATCTATATGCCAACAAATTTGAAAATCTGAAGGAAATGGATAAATTTCTGGATGCATACAAATTACCAAAACTGAGCCAAGAAGATATAGAGAATATGAAGATACCAATAACAATAAGAGATTGAAACTGTTATCAAAAGGCTCCCAACAAAGAAAAACCCAAGACCGGATGGGTTCACTGCAGAGTTCTACCAAATCTTCAAAGAGGAACTGATACCAATTCTCCACAAACTGTTCCAAAAGATTGAAACAGAGGCCATTCTCCCAAACTCATGCTATGAGGCAAACATCACCCTGATACCAAAACCAGACAAAGATGCATCAAAAATAGAAAACTACAGGCCAATATCCTTGATGAATATAAATGCAAAAATCCTCAATAAAATACCAGTTAACAGAATACAGCAACACATACAGAAAATTATACACCACAATCAACTGGGATTCATCCTAGGGATGCAAGGTTGGTTCAACACATGCAAATCAGTAAATGTGATACATCACGTTAATAAAAGCAAAGACAAAAACCACATGATCATCTCTATTGATGCTGAAAAAGCATTTGATAAAATTCAACATCCTTTCATGATAAAGACTCTCTACAAGTTAGGCATAGACAGAAAGTATCTCAACATAATTAAAGCCATATATGATAAGCCCACTGCCAATATCATCCAGCTTTTCCCTTAAAAACAGGAACTTGAAAAGGATGCCCACTCTCACCCCTCCTATTCAACATAGTGTTGGAAGTACTAGCCAGAGCAATCAGAGAAGAGAAGGAAGTAAAGGACATCCAGATTGGAAAGGATGAAGTCAGGCTGTCCCTTTTTGCAGATGATATGATCCTATATACTGAACAACCTAAGGCTTCTATAAAAAAAAAACTCCTAGAGTTGATAAAAGATTTCAGCAAAGTTGCAGGATACAAAATCAACACACTAAAGTCAGTAGCATTTCTATACTCCAATAGTGAACATGCAGAAAAAGAAATCAAGAAACTAGCCCATTTATAATAGCAACCTAACAAAATAAAATATTTAGGAATAAAGCTGACCAAGGATGTGAAAAATCTCTATGAAGAGAACTACAAACAACTGTTGAGAGAAATTAAAGAGGTCACAAGAAGATGGAAAGATATCCCATGTTCTTGGATTGGAAGAATTAACATTGTGAAAATGCCCATAGTACCCAAAGTCATCTACAAATTCAATGCAATCCCCATCAAAATTCCAATGATATTTTTCTCTGAGATGGAAAAAGCTATCCAGACATGTGTATGGAACAACAAAAGACCATACATAGCCAAAACAATCCTGAGCAAAAAAAATAAAGCTAGTGGCATAACACTACCTGACTTTAAACTATATTACAAAGCTATAATAACCAAAACAGCATGGTACTTGCATAAAAACAGACTCACAGATCAATGGAACAGAATAGAGAACCCAGAAATTAACCCATATACCTACAGTCTTCTGATCTTTGACAAAGGCAGTAAGTCTACATACTGGGGAAGAGACTGCCTTTTCAACAAATGGTGCTGGGAAAACTGGATAATCATATGTAGGAGAATGAAACTAGACCTGTATCTTTCACCATATACCAAAATCAACTCAAAATGGATTAAAGAATTAAATATACACCCTGAAACAATAAAATTCCTTAAAGAAAACATAGGAGAAACACTTCAGGAAGTAGAACTGGACACAGACTTCATGAATACGACCCCCAAAGCATGGGCAACTGAAGGGAAAATAAACAAATGGGATTATATCAAACTAAAAAGCTTCTACACAGCAAAGGAAACAATTAATAGAGTAAAAAAAAAAAAAAAACAACCAACAGAGTAGGAGAAAATATTTACTAATATACATCTGACTAAGTATTAATATCCAGAATATACAAAGAACTCAAACAACTTTACAAGAAAAAAAACAAATAACCCGATTAAAAAATGGGCAAAGGAGCTGAACAGACATTTCTCAAAGGAAGATATACAAATGGCCAACAGACACATGAAAAAGTGCTCAATATCACTCAGCATCTGGGAAATGCATATCAAAACCACACTGAGATACCATCTCACTCCAGTTAGGATAGCTAACATCCGAAAGACTGAAAATGATAAGTGCTGGAGAGGTTGCAGAGAAAAAGTTACTCTTATCCACTGTTGGTGGGGCTGCAGAATGGTGCAGCCTTTATGGAAAATGATATGGAGCTTCCTCAAACAATTACAGAGAGATCTACCACATGACCCAGTGATCCCACTGCTGGGAATATAGCCAGAAGAATGGAAATCATCATGCCAAAGAGATACCTGTACTCCAATGTTTATTGCAGCTGTATATACAATAGCCAAGAGCTGGAACCAGCTGAAATGTCCATCATCTGATGAGTGGATAAGGAAACTGTGGTACATCTACACAATGGAATACTACTCTCCTATAATAAAGAATGAAATACTACCATTCACAACAACATGGATAGACTTAGAGAAAATTATATTAAGTCAAACAAGTCAGGCACAGAAAGAGAAATACCACATGCTCTCACTTATTTGTGGTAGCTAAAAATAAATAAATAAATAAACATACAAACAAATAAAGGGTGGGGGGAAGAAGACAGAATAACCACAAAAATTCCTTGAACTATTTAAGCCAAGTGCACAGATATGATGGGGGTGGGGTGGGGTGGAGAGGAACAGGTAAAGGGGCATGAAAATCAAGTACAATGTATTTTGAGAAGTAAAATAAAATAAAATTAAAAAAAAAGAAAGATTAAATGAAATTCAAGCTTGTTCATATTTTTTTCATGTTTTTGAAAAGTTTATTGCTTATATGTGCAATGACTCTTTATCAGAATAAATTGTTACATATTTATATGAGGGTTTACAACTTTTAGAATATCTTCTGATGAGGAAGAATATCTTCTGAATATTTTTCTGATGAGGAAGCTGTTTTTTAGAGAGGACAAGTGTCTTGCCCAAAGGCCTGTAATCCTAGAGAGGTAGATTTAGTTGGGCACTCACCTCACCTCTCCGGCCCCACACTGCTTTAGAGGGTGGGAGTAATTAGAGCCCACCATTTTCTGACCAACCTCATTAAATTGGGATTTGCTCTGCTTTGGGTACTATAAAAGATATCAGTATGGCTAATGGGATGACTGTTCTCTTCTTTGTTACAGTGGTTCCTTGTTATACATTTTCTTGGATACATTTTGTGACTTTCTTCTTCCAAATGCTATAGGAACGCACTTGTTCCCACTTTCTGCCCCATCCCACCAATCTCCTTCCTTACGACACACACGCACGTGCTTGAGATGCTGAATGAATCTACCTATCATTTTGGTGATAGAAATGCAATCTCATAGACTACTAATTAGCACTAATAAATAATGTAACTTGCTCCAAGTTTGTAGTTATGTTGCTTTACAGCTATGAGCACATTACAGTTCACAAAAGACATTTTCCTATATTAACATCTAAAAATAATTTCCTGTGGTTGGATTGGGTAGTCACAACTTTAGACACAGAAGCCACAGTGATGTCAGCTTTCTGCAGCGGGGAGGGAGACATATAATGTAGAATCAAACCATTTCAATCATGTGTGATGAAGTGGAACTCTTTTAGATCACACTGGTTCACTAACATCTCAGCAACACCATTGCCAACAAAAAACAGAGCCTTCTTCCTTCTAAATTAAATAATGAACAATTCGATCTTGTCAGGAGCTGGTGGGTTAGGTAACTACATTTATTTACATTTTAGCATTACAGGCTGAAGAATAATTAACTGGTTAGGGCATATGCAGTGGACCGTGGCAGTCTGGAAGGATTAACAAATTAATTAGTTATTTCATTCTGTTACACTTTTATTCTTTTCCTTGGAAAGGAGGGGACTATTTATTTCAGCCTGTAGAAGTTCCAGAATAGGGCTGTTCATTCAGCTTTCCGGATGGCCGCACAGAACAATACGATTGTGTAACAACCGAGACACGTCAGTGCCTACGTCAGGGGTAATGTAAGCTATGGAAAGGCCTTTTCATCTTTTAGCAAGGGCCCATTATTCCTATGGATCTCTCTTCTGTGCTTTATGAAAAGGTTTGCACAGTAAATAATGACTGACTGTGTAGTCGTTCTTTCTTCTTCTGCCAAGCTCTTTTTAGCTTTGGCAGCACTTTTGTTTCCCCTGTCATCATCTAATGTCTATTTATTTTACATTGCTACAAAGCCAGTGAAATTCCCTTATAAATCCCAGGTCATGAAGATGAAGCAGCAACTTGATTCCTTTTATTAAATGTCTCCAATGTCCTCTGCTTTTTCTAATTAGGTTCAAAGTGGTCAGTGGCTTGAAAAGCCTCTGGGCAGGAATTAAATCTGCTTGAACAATACATTCCTAAAGTTCGTGCATATAAGATCCTCAGATTTAATTAGAGGACAGGTATCAAAACTCAGATACTGTCTGGATGCACATTCAGGGTCCTCACAGTGAGGTCCTGTTTCTACCCTGGCAATTTGACCAAATGCCTCCCCTCCCTGGGACTTGCCCTCCCACACACATGCAACAGGCATTAGGTATTCAGAGCCTGGGGCTGTTACTCACCACGGGTTCTCCAAGGCTGCAGTTTTCTTTTGTCAGCACTGCCACGGCATGAAGGTGAGAACAAGAAGCTCTGAAACTGGAGGGAAAAAGATAAAAGGAAAAGTGTGCAGAAGAAAAGAGAGGCTCTTTAACTGCTCTGTCAACTCAATTTCTCTCTCTCGGCTGCAGGCATGTTCTGAAGACAGATGGGCATAGGTACAGCTGGTACAAGAGAACAGCTGTGACTTCCATCTGGGTACCATTTAGTAGCAGAGTTTTCAGGCCAAAGCCTCCTCCAATTGTTGTGGTTAGAGAGGGAAAGTGAGACGCCTGCTGTGTTCTTTTCTGCCTCAATGCTATTGTTCCAAACCATTGCTTCTCGGCATGTTGGCTCCTTATCAAAGAGAAAGGAATGATTAGATTGTGGGGCAAGTGGATGGGGGAGTTGGCTGGTGAGAACTGGTGGAGCCCAGACACAAAGCATCTCACGGAACATGTTCAATGTTAGATTTATCCAACACGTACATCTTATATTGTCTGTCATTCTTTTCCTTCCAAACTATAGGCCTGTCAGGAGAAATGGTGCTCTGCTGAGGAGTGATATAGGTTTTAGGTTGTGCTAAAGCGCCAGTTTCTCTTTGACCTCTTTGACAGAGTTGACAGGTGTCCACATGTGATGCCAGCACAACCACCTCAGCCAGTAGGCTTCTTCCAGACAATTTTTTAAATTGCATATTTGAAAAGATTTTGTTAAGTAGGCTATTTGATAACATATTTTAAAAATCCAATTTGCTAATATTTTTAAAAAATTAGACATTTGTGCTTTTCGACTAGCTGCATTGGTATGACATGGGCATTGACTGAATTGTAGTTTTGGAGTGAATTTCCTCAATGTTTGTTGCTCTGTATCTCCTCAGCCCTTATGTCAGGGCTGCTCTTGAAAGATATTTTTGGGCTGAAAGTTAGTGATTTTTTTTCGTGAGGTGACAACGCTTCTTTTCCAAGCCTCAGCACCGATGGTGAGCTCAAGGGCCCACATCTGCATTTTGGATTTGAGACCTGAGGTGTTTCACAAGCATTCACAAGAATTAGCAAATCTGATTGAGGGAGAGATTGCGATATCTCTTCTGGCAAACAAAACTCCTTTTTTCCTTGCCAACATGGACATTTTCCAATGTTGGCCAGATTCTTCATCTTTCTTAATGTACTCAAGATCAGTGTTTCTATCCCTAAGGAGAAATCATTCCTGAGAGCATGATCAAGGTCAATTTTATTTTGCCCCTTAGTTTATTGCCATTTTACCTTCAAAAATCTAGAAAAAGTTAAAAAGCACGTTGGTAAATATGATAAAAGTATACTTGACTCTTGCCTCAAGTTTTGAAAGGAAGAATTCCTGGGGTAGAGGTGTCGGGTGGTGGTGGTGAGATGAGGCGGGCAGTAGTGGATACATGAAATGACGACCTAGAGCCAGCTGTGCTGCCCAATAGAAAACAATGCAAACTACATATGTGACTTTACATTTTTTAAATAGCCATGCTAAAAAAAGTTAAAAGAAACTGGTATAATTAATTTTAATAATATGCATTTTTTAACCTAACATATCCAAAGTAATATCTTTTGGACATGTAATCAATATAGAAATTATAAATGAGCTATTTTATCTTCTTTTGTTGTGATAATCTTCAAAATCTGTTTTTTTTTTTTTTTTGTATTTACAATACATCTCAATTTGAACTAGCCAATTTCAAGTGCTCAATAGCTATGCAAGGTTAGTGGCTACTGCATTACAGTGGAGATCTGGAATAAACAGGTAAACAGGTGACTAGTTTTTATTGAGCATGTTCTATGTACAAGGCATTGTGGTAGCAATTAATATACATCACTGCTGGTCTTCTTAACTACTCTGTGAGGTGATTATTATTTTCATCTTACAGAAGAATGAGGTGTTCATAAAATTTATGGTCCTAACTGGGCCCCTTTTAGAGTGATAAGGCAGCTTTCCTTAATTATCAAGGGACACCTAGTATATCCCTGGACTGTCCCCAGAAAACTAGGAGGAATGGTTGCCTTTGATGGGGAAACAGGCTAGAGTGCATGAGCTAACTTTCTGAAGATCACAAAGCTGATAAATGGCAATATGATCTAAGATTTAAAGCCAGATCTAGTTTGCCTCGAAAGCCCTTGCTTGGGATGTGCTTCTGGTATTCCTTCTAGAATTCTCCCTCAATAGTTTGGTTAACCATTCTGACTTGGAAGTATTGCTCTCACAATCTGTCGGCAGCATGGTTCTCTATCAAGCAAAATAGCCTCAGGGCCTGCCTCTGTTCTTAGGAAGGTCCTTCCAAGGAAGCAGAACATACACAGACGGTCACTACATACCTGCCATTTTTAGCAGAGGTGGGAAGCCAGGTTAGTTTATTTGTTGGCAGTTTATTTGTTCCCAAGTTATGTTTATTTGTTGGCAGGTGTGGGTCGGAGGTGGGGATTGCAGGCCTCCAGCAACTTTCTCTCAACACTCTGGTTCACCAAGTCATTTTCTCTGTTGGGAAGCATATCATTGGAATCTGTTTACAGACACGTGAGAGGGCCAGAAGTGAATATAGGAAATGAAAACCTTGCCCTACTCTGGGAATACTGTTCTTCTATTCACAACACTACTGACACCAAATGTGACTTTTTCCCATACCAACCAATTCTCCAACTCTCTGGACACCAGCCGGGTGTCCTACAATCCAATTCAATTCAAACTCTACCTGGATTTAGCACAGACCCCACAGGTTAAAGGTTCAGTCCCATAAGATGGTCCCGCACTTTGAATGCCGGTGGCAAGTCTAGGCTGCCTGTAATTCTGACAGCCCAGGGATAAATTGAGGGAACCCATGGCACCCTCCTCAGATTTGGTAATTTGCTAGAATGGCTCACAAGACACAGGGAAACATTTACTTACATTTACCAGTTTATTATAAAGGATACAGATAAATAGCCAGATTAAGAGGCACATAGGCTAAGATCCAGAAGGGTCCTGACTGCAGGAGCTTCTGTCCTTGTGGAGTTAGGATCAAAAGGAGTTCTTTGTGAATAACAAGAGACACTCCCACCACTCAGGAAATTCAAGGGTTTTAGGATCTCTGAACCAAAAACTTGGGACAAAGACCAAATATATGTTTGCTATAACACAATTACTTTCTCCAGCTACCTTTAGATCTCAGAATATGGAACTCTCTGTGTCTCCAGTGTGAGCAAATGGGTTCTCTTGTCCTCATCCATGTTTGTTTATTTGCTTGGCTGTTCTGAGATGACCTCTTTCTCAGAAATACATTCATCGACTCCCTCTATCCCCCCCTTTTTTTGGCAGCTGGCCAGTATGGGGACTCAAACCCTTAGTCTTGGTGTTATAACATGACACAGTAACCAACTGAGGTAACTGGCCAGACCCATTGTCCCCTTTAAGTGACAGCCAGATCTAATGATGGCTGCAGAAAATCAGGATGCAGCAGGAGGAATATTTATTAGCATTTATTGAGTGATTACTGTGTGCCAGCCGCTTTATATCTATAAACATTTCATCCTAACAACCAATCCATGGGACAGAAACCATAATTACCCTCATTTTACAGATAAGGACATTGGCTCAGAGTGGGCAGGTAACTCACCCAATGTAACACCGCTAGTCTGTGCCAGAGCTGGGTCCCAAACCCAGGGCTGGCTCATTACAAAGCACTCACCTTACATTACATAAAAAATCAAATCCACTTCCACTACCAAGGGCATTACTTGGAAATAATATATTGAATGTATGCCTTGTTGTCCTGTTAAATCTGTTATCCTGAGATTCCCTGAAGAATATATTATCACCAAATTGAATGAAAAAGATGATTTTTTTTTTTTTGATTCTCTGTATTTGTTTCCTGTAATGGGACGGGTTCCTTGGTGTACATTTGTGTAAACATTTTGGGCCTTGACAAGCACGTTTCAGTCCTGTGGGTCAAGTAGAACCCGACTTGCTGCTCAGCACGGCTGGCAATCTAATTTACGACAAAAGATTACCTTCCTGACTCTCTATGGCTACTTCTCAATTGTGCCCACATTTGAAAATTTCAGAGGTGGATGAGCAGTGACATTTTTTCTTGCTGTCGTTCTAGTCAACAGGGGAGATCGTCTAAGTACTGTACATGTTTACCACGGAGCTCAATAAAACTGTTTCCAGATGGAACAAAAGAAATGTGCCAACATTAAAAAAAAAATTCTCATGAATTGGCTCTCATGATGCAGGGGGATGCCCGGGTGAAGCTGAACACCTGAGCAGCATCTGTCTTTCTGTTCTGAAATAATACCTCATTGGGCCCTTTGAAGTGCAAAGGGGAGATTTGAGCAGAGTGTTATAAACCAGGTTTATTGTTTATATCGGACATTTTTCAGAATGGCCTGTGACTTTAATATGAGTGGTTTGGTATCAAGTTTTATATTCTAATTGACATTTTTTAAAAAATTGATCTTTCCCTAAGGCTGAAATAGCTAAGATCTTATCTGTTCTTTGTGTTAATTGTTGATAATGAGCATAAGGCACACGATGGCAGACACTGACCAAACTCACAGATTGTCCCCGATAGAAAAGGGTTGGGTCTTCATTAGCCTGTGCAAGTGGGTCAGATCCACAGATAAGCAGCAGCTGGCAGGCGTTTCCAAGTTATGCTCCTAAATAGCACAAGGTAGGTCTGCAAAATGTTATCACCAAGTACCCCCTGGAAAGTAAATGAAATAATCTTCCTCCTGTTCAACCTTTGTAGCAACCCTAGGGCTAGAGAAAAAATAAAATAAAAACTGCATTTATAGGCCTGATAAAAATAGGGAAGGATTATCTCCCTCAAAAAACCAACTTCTAGACCTGAAACTATATTTCTTCCAGACTAATAGTTTAGTGTATCTTTGATCATTATAAATTCTTCTTCTTTTTAAAAAAATGTCTTTCTTTCTAAAGTCTTGGTTGAGAAAGTAGTTGGTAGTCTATTCCACTGGAGCTTAAATGGACGTATTTATTGAAAAATACTCAAAAGTAAAAATTCTAGAGTGCTTCTCATTACACTCATCTGAACCCACCAAGATTGCTGCATGGAGCTGTCTGTGCAGAATTATGGGCAGAGCCCGGCAACCACCTCTGGCTTCAGGCTCCGCTTTCCATGGCTCTTGGTGCCAAATACATTTGCTTACTCAGATGTTCACTCGAATCATAATCATCTTTTTTTTTTTTTTTCCTTTTTCTCTTTGGATGTTTCCAAGCTATGAGGAGATGGTTGGGAAACTTTGGGGCGGGGGGGGAAGGGGAAGGTGGCCAGGTCGTCGAGCTTTCAGGTCTGGAGAGGTGATTTTCACAGTGGAACTACTGGAGACCTTGGCAGCAAAAGTGTCCTTTCACAGTATGGACCCAAGGGTGTGCTATCAATGGTAAAGAAGAGTAATTTCAGCCATGGAAAGTTACTGTTTCATTAGCTAAGATCCTGATGGGCTCTTGTAAACATGGCAACTCTTTCCGGAGGCTAGAACACTGATGGATAATATCTCTTTCCGTTTTTTCTCACAGCTTCCCAGACCATACCTTTCTGAGGCATTGTCACCTGAATTGGAGCTCTGAAACAGGAAGCCTGAAGATTCATTTTATTGGTAGTAGTGACAATGCTAATAAACAAATTACTAACAATAATAAAACAATCACTAACAGTTAGGACTTTATGGTTCACTAAGCATTTTCTCATTCATTATCTCATCTCTGAGATAATGACCTTTCTGTCACAGTACTGCTGCCCCAGAGAGGACTTCAAATGACTCACTCTCAGATCAAAGGAGGGTTCCCCCAGCCCCTGGGAGTGGTGAGGAGGTGAGTCTCCAAGGACGTCAGCCGGGCCACCCCTGAGAACACAGGAGGGAGTCAAAGCGAGAACAGTGGACTTGATGCCATGAGGGGAGGAGCTTTGTTTCTTCCCATATATTTTTAACTGAACCCTTGGGACCTGGGGAGGTGGTTGGATGATCACACTCTCTTTGAATGCTGTATTGTGTTTGAAACATAAAGCTGCTTCATAAAAAGTTTGTATTGTGAAATGTCAAGTTTTTGGCATGTATCGTATTTGTCAGATGGGGTTATGTAAGCTGAGCTTTCCAGCATGCTTAGCATTGGAGAAAAGGTTTGTAGAGGAAAGCCTCAGCCATCTGAAGCCAGGTTGTGCTCAGTTTCCAAAGTTGGGAAAAGCCACCCAAAAAAGAAAATTTGGATAGAGAAATTACTGAAACCCAGAAAACATACCAGGACATATGGCAAGTTCTTATGTTTCTGAACCATCCAGAAGAGGGAGAGTGATTGATCATAAATGATCAGTGCGTCCAGGTGTCCAGGTGGGGGGCAGTCAAACCATTTATGTGTCTTGTAGCTGGAGCATGAGGTCTTCTCTCTAACTACCCCTCTCCCCCAAGTCATTCCACTCTTTGTTGAATAAATAAATCTTCTAGGCAAACTTTTCGGTGAATAAATGAATGGAATAAATGATGTAGAATTCCAAACTGAAAGGAAAATCAGGTAGTGATTTGGGGAGCGAGCACCTACTGGCTGGCTTGTGTTGAGTTGAATGTAAACAGGATTATAGTAAAATGAGAAAAGTCACAGACAGGCTTTTGCAAGAGACCTTGTCTGTGTTTCCTCACCTGCTATGCAAAAATAAAATTCAAGTTATTCTTGGTTGCACAGTTCCCAGAGTTGCACAGTAAAGTATAGACAAGCTCCCTGAGTTGTTCCCTGGGTTCATTCCATCAGTTAAAATAATCTGGGAACCATGTGAAAGGGTGAGCGGCAACAGATATTGCTCTTTAATTGTGTTAACTCTTACCGCATTAGCCATTTCCTCAAATCTGATTCTGTCTTAGGTCTGACTCTTCCAGGTACTGACCCAGCTGCTCATTCTTCTGGATTCAGCCTCACGCTTTAGGTTTTTCTGCTTGTTGGCACTACAGAGCTTCCTCTCAGTCTCCATTCCCAGCTGCCCTCCTATCTCTGGCTGGCACTGACCCAGCACGAAGGCCTCTCACCAAGCTGACCCTGTCTGCTCTTATGGGAATGAAACTCTGCTCTTCCAGATCCGAGATGATTTCTGTCACCGTGTCTCCTCCCTTCACTATAGTAAGGGAGGAGGAAAAGAAGGCAACCTTCAATTTCTAGGTGACAGGCAAGGTAGAAAGTTATAATAGAAAACATCTCCTTTCTGTAAGCAGTTATTCAGTCTGTTTTGTATTGCTCGAATAACAATAAATGAGGACTAGTTGATTAGCCATGATGATAGGACCATATCATATATTTTTGGGCACTGAATTAGAAATGAGGTTGGGCCCAATCTAATAGAGACAGAAGACATACAAAATAATTAGTCAAAAAAAAAAAAATAAGCCTGGGGACAGAAAAAAGCCACAGCAACGAGCACTGAGGAAGGGGGATTTGGGTTAGCGCTGGTGGGTTGGAGGGAAGTCACTTGTAGTGAAGCCATGCTCCGCAGCAGACAACCTACTCGGATGAGTTTTAAGAAGAGTGGTGTGATTTGGCAAATACAAGGCCTTGTGCACAATCTCAAAACCGATTCCACATTCTCAGTGCCTTTTACAGGGTGTTCACACTAAAAGTGGTGTGGTGTATTTATTTTCAGGCAAAATTCAATTTAAAAGCAGGAATAATTGAAAACATTATTTTGCATGATGTGGTTCTAAAAACGGAATAAAAAGCTGTTGACAGCCCCCCGAGCACTCACCACTCTTGCCTCTTTTACTGCAAGAGTAGCTGCTGAAGGCTAACATTTCTTCTGTTCTCTGAGACGCTTTATAATTCCTCTTAAAAGTATGCGTATGTGCTGAACCAAGCCACGGTTACCTTTGACTCTGCTTTCCAAGGTGAGGGTGCATTCATCAGAAGGTGACCTACAACATGCTTAATCCATGTGTCGACCCCTCGGTGCCCGGAGACGCACAGTTGAACCCCGCAGCAGCTGACCGGCTGCCCCCAGCCGGAGCGCATTTCTGCTCGTGTCTTGCATCTCCCAGCTTCACTAAGCACGTGTCATGCATGCTGGCTGTCACTTTCACAGACTGAGGTGCTACCGCAAACTAGCACGAATTTCTTTTTTTCTTCTTCAAAGTATCACGGATAGAAGATTCATTCTTCACTGTAGATCTTAGCACCTTACTATGTGATTTTTTTCCTTTCCTTTTTTTTAGTTGAGACTTTCACCTTTTCACTTACAGGAAACACTTTATGGATTCTCTTGGGCATCTCCAAATTGCCAGCACCACTACTATTGGGCTTTGGGGCCATTTTTAAGTAAAATAAGGATGACTTGAACCCAAGCATTGCGATCCTGCATAGTCGATCTGATAACCAAGAGGGCTTTCGAAGTGACCAGCAGTGGGCAGTGTTCACAGGTGGACATGCTGGACAGAGGGACAGGTCATGTCCTGGGCAGGACGGAGCAGGCAGGCCTGAGATTCCATCACAATACTCAGAACGGTGCACAATTTAAAACTTATGAGTTGTTTATTTCTGGAATTTCCCGTGTAATATTTTTGGGCTGGGGTTGACAGCGGTAACTGAAGTTGCAGAAGGCGAAACCGCAGGTGTGCAGGGCCACTTGTACTCACGAACCTTGCAGTTATCCAGTTGCTCATGCTAGGAACTGTGACTCTTTCTTTCCCAGATAAACATGTCCAGTCAAATCCTGTTTGTCCTACCTTCTTGCTGGCTCTTAAATTTATCACTCTTTTCATCTGTACTAATGCTATCTTTATCTTTTCTTAGGTAGATTACACAAATTACCTTCAAGCTGGATTCTTTCCTCTTTCCAATCCATTAGCCACACCGCTGCTGCCCAAGTTAAATTTCTACAATGCCAATTTGTTTAAAAGCCATCAGGGTCTCTTTATCAACTTCAGAAAATCAAACTCTTCAGTGAGGCATATTAGATCCTTCACGGTCTAGTCTTTCCCTAACTCTCAACTCTAATTTTGTTATGTACCTTCATGTTCTCCTTTATAAAGTCAGATGGCATGGTAAGAATGAATCTTCTATCCTAAAAGGGTCATGTTCTGGGCCGGCCCGGTGGCGCACTGGAGAGTGCGCCGCTTGGGAGCGCGGCGGCGCTCCCACCGAGGGTTTGGATCCCATGTGGAGACCAGTTCCCGCTCACTGGCTGAGCGCAGTGTGGGCGCAACACCGAGGGTTGCGATCCCGTTGCTGGTCCCCGGTATGGGTGCGACACTGAGGGTTGCGATCCCGTTACTGGTCAGTAAAAAAGACAAAAAGGAAAAAAAAGAAAAGGGTCATGTTCTCAAGCCTCTAGATTTTCAATCCACTTGTTTTCCATGAAATGCCTCTTTCTTAGTCCCCTGCCCATCTCATCTGGTTAATTACCTCTAATTGTCCTTTGGTAATTGCTGCAAGCCTGTCTTCCCCTGGGATGCCCTCCTGCACATCCCATGGTGAGTAGGTGCTCCTGCTCCCCACTGTCTGTGCTCACTCAACAGTCTGCCCACCATCTAGTACAACATTCTGCACTGTTTGCTAAATGTTCATCTCTTTTCTGTGTCTTCCTGGGGACTTTGACTGACTGAAAAGGGAACCTGGGTCTTGTTTACATCCTTACCTATAATGCCTAGTACTTGGCACCATAGATGCATACAGTATGAATAAGTAGATCGTTTGCAGGGTGAGGTTCTGCCAGTTGCCATGAAATAGGGAGTTTTTCCATGTTTATACTTTCTGTTGGATCGATTAACCCAAGCCGCTTCTGGAATTTGCTTTGGAGATAGGTCACAGGAACAGAAGCTCTCATAATCCCACCTGGGTTTGAAAGGCAGGATCCAGAGTTTAGGTCCTGCCTTTAATCCATAATGACCCTTGGATTTCCACAGACCTCGAAGATTTTACTTAGTATCACCAATTACTTCATGAATGCTTAAAACGTTTCAAAATACTTTCACAAATACTATTTTTTTTTCATCCTCACTTCAGACATGAGAACAATTGAGGAGGTATGTTTCTAATCCACATTTCAGGGATGATAAAGCAGAGGTTCAGAAGTTATTTAACCTGCTTGAGGTCACACAGTTGGTTAATGAAGACCTGCAGCCCCCTCAGCTGGGCTACATGTTAGAGTTCCACTGCTGTGTGACGAATCACCGCAAACTTAGTGGCTTAAGCCAGCATATGTTTGTCATCTCATCGTTTCCTCAGGTCAGGAGTCCACATGTGGTTTAATTGAACCCTCTACTCAGGGTCTCACAAAAGTTGAAATCGAGGTATCAACTGGGATGCGTTCTCATCTAGACCTCAGGGTTCTCTTTGAAGCTCATTCGTGTTGTTGGCTGAGTTCAGTTTCCTGTGGCTCTAGAAAGTGAGGCTTGTTTTCTTGCTTGCTGTCGGCCAGGGTTGTTGTTAGTGACTAGAGGCCACTCAGGTCCTAGCCATGTGGCCATCTCACAATATGAGAACCTGCTTCTCCAAAGCCAGCAGGAGAATCTCTCTCTGGTCTGTTACAAGGAAACCTTATAGAATGTAACCTCATCAAGGGGGTGACTGTCCTGTCATACTCACAGTCCTGCCCCTCTCAAGGGAAGGGGATTACAGGCAGGGAACAGGACGCTTGGGGCCAACTACAAGAACTCTGCCTCCTACAGGCCTGATGTCAAAATTACATTCCTTTAAAATGAGACTCCAAGGACCTGCCATAGGATGTGCCACTAAAAAGTTGCCATTTGTTCTGTGGTTTCAATTTGGAAAATTTTGTGCTAAAAGAGGAATCATTATTGTGTGTCCTGTGGGTAGTTTTTGTCCTGGGTAATTATGGTCGATTAGAATTCATTATATGAGAAATGGCAGTAGTGGGAGACCATTTTAACTCTTCTGTGCCTAGCATCTCCTCAATAGGACATCCCAGACAGTCCCTAAAAATTAATGTCCAGCAACAGCTGCCCTTTGGAACCTCAACTTTTCAGTTTTCTTTGTTCATATGTTAGATGAAGAAAGACAGATGTTCACTGTAAGTCCAGCCTCTGGAATGGAGCCCTCTGCTAGATGGTCAGTTAAGTGTGTTGATCCCATATTAGATTATGTCATCCAGTGAGTCTGAGAGTTCTAGACTTTGCAGATCTTTGGTCTTGTGTTCTGGATGGAGTCAATTGGCCATTTACCTACTTGTTTTGGGGCAGTTTGTGCCTTCTGTGTTTTTGTGGGTAAAAGGTGTCTACCACTTGCTTTTCAGAGGTCACTCTTTAAGATTTTTCTCTCAGTGTGTGTTGCATGGTAAAGGGAAAGAGCAGAAACACAAGTGCTCAACTTAATCCAGGCCTGTAGATCCACAAATGTGGAATAGGGTGAGAATTGCCTCTCTTCCTGGAGTTCAACCAAGACATCTTTGCTTATAATTGTCAGAGCAGCAATTGTTTAATTTCTTTCATTAGGAAACTCACCAAATGTTTTGGCCTCAAATTTTCTATTTCTTTGAGCCAGCTGGAAAATACCACAAGTTGCAAGGAAACACTAACCCACTAACTTAGTCACACACACAAAATCTATGTACAAAGTCTCTCTTGACCCAGTTCTTTCCGTTTGTACCTTTTATTCCACCTAATCAAGTTTTATTTACTTGGTTAGCAAAATGGAGCCTTTTGAGTACTTGCTTTTGCTGAGACTTCATTCTAAGTTTATACCCACTAGATCATGCCAAGAGACACTGATACCAACATGCTGCATGTAGGAACATTCGATATCCACATAGAACTGTGCTCAGTATTGCAGGTTCTGCAGTGTGATGCAGATCACATTGTGCAACTCTGGAAATTTGGGATCAGGATACTTTGCACCTAACGCAGGTTTTCTACTGAGACAATATCTATTAAGAAATGGCTTACTGAGAAAATCAGTAGTGACTGTAAATGAGATAACTAGCTAGCACTTACTGACTACTCGGCATGATAGGTGACCCGCCCAGCAGTGTTCACACATCATTTCTTTTAAATCTCATCCACTCTATGAAGTAGAGACTGTTCTACAGGGTGAGTAGGAATATAACTAATTTTATGTTAAAAGTTGCTATTTATACCACCTAATAGAATAAACTTCTAAGTATGTTTATGCATTTGAAAAGCCAAATAAAATTTTGGTGTGATATTTATAAAATTGTCTATTTATTATAGAAAGTCCTTAAAGATTTTACTGGTCACAATGTACATTGTAAGCTACAGAATCCCCTCCATAGCTGGTTGGGACATCCTGCCAATGAGTCCATTTTCATTGTATCGATCAGTTAGATTTGATCCTTTCCAAATCCACAAGATGTTCGCCTGTTCTCAACCAACCATCAGAGGGGCTCCCTAGCCTTCTGTGTGGAGAGTTGGAAGAGATTCGGAGGTCTGTGGTCCAGCCTTTCTCTGATGAATTCCTGCTAGGAGTACGAACACATAGTTATCCAACTTCCACTGAAACAACAGAGACAGCGTATTATGCTATTTCATTAGAAAGTCCTTCTTTGTCTTAAACAGAGGTTTCCTCTTTTATGTAGCAGTCATAAATGTCTTCATAATTCTTGGCCTGAACTTTTGCTCTTCTCTTATTAAATATTCCACTCATAAGGATCGACACCATTTCACCTGATCCCCTCTATGCTACGCATCTCGTTTCAGTTGTGTAAATCCATCCTCAGCACTAAGAAAACACCTCAAAGCTGAAGTTCCTCTCATGGCTTGTCAGTGACAGCAATGTTTACATGGTATCACGTAAGTCCCCTTTAAAAAAATTACAGTAAAAATGTTTTTACTATTTCGCTTTGGCCTTTTATAGTAAGTTAATGAGGTTTGCCTTTAAGCTGAGAGTGGAAACAAAGAATGGAGTGTGCAGAGAGAAAAGACGGGGGTGGCATGGGGGAGGGGGTGTTATTGCCCAAGAGGTGAAGTGTTTAAAGTGAAAGGTTTATGTATCTGTTACGTGGCATCGAAGAAGCCCTCTGAATCCAAAAATTCTACAAAACAAATGATGATATTCCAGTCAAGGTGACAACCGCAGGATTGCTTCAAAAAATGAACCCACTGGGGGCCGGCCCGGTGGCGCACTGGATAGTGCGCCGCTTGGGAAGCGCGGCAGCGCTCCCGTCCGAGGGTTCGGATCCCACGTACAGACCGGCTCCCGCTCACTGGCTGAGCGAGGCGCGGGAGCAACGCCGAGGCTTGCGATCCCGTCGCCGGTCCCCGGTCCGGTACGGGGGCAACACTGAGGGTTGCGATCCGTAGCTGGACACGGAAAAAAGACAAAAAAAAAAAAAAAATGAACCCACTGGGAACTGTCACCAGCCCCACAGCCTCTTGCTTCTCCATGGGGTGGACTCACACAGCTGAATTTGTGTTGTGCAATGGTTTGATGGATTCAGGGAAATGAAAACTGGTAAATTCCATCAGGAGTTTTGCAAAGGTCATATTCAGGCATATGCAATAGCTGGAAGTGTCACACAGTCATACATGGTATTTGCATTCAACTTGCAAGCAAATGCTTGTCAATATGTATTCCTCACTAGGTCTGGCCTATCTGTTCTAACTGATGAACTCATATTTCACAAGCACACAGCAGAACTGCCAGTGTGTGTGTGTGTGTGTGTGTGTAGTAGAGGATGGGGGGGGGGATGCGTACAAACCAATGGGAGATTATAAGGGTGTGCCAAAAATCAGAAAAGAAGTTTAGTGGAAATAAGAATGGGTTAGGAAATAGATCTGGATTTTAGGCTCAGCTATCCTAGCAATCAGCTGAGGGACCTCTGGAAATCTACTTTACTTCTCTGAGTCATAATTTCTTCATTTTGTAAAATGTGCGGAGCGAACTGAAGGTGCTCAGAGGTTTCTTCCAGTGCTCACAAGTCAGAGATAAGTTTTATCCTGAGAGGCCTGAAAGACCTTGCAAATTAAGATAATTCATACGAATCATTCCTCCCTCCAAATCCAGGACATGGCTGATGGAGCTTCAGTCCAGAAAACTGTTAACGCTCAACGGTGCCTTGACATAGGCAGGACCTTCTAATTTCTCACTTCCCTTCATTTTTCTGCCATCTACTCTTCTTCATTTCTTCTTGTTACGTTTAAGTTGACTTTGCCTGTCTTCCTTTTTCTAACATCCTGACTGTCTGAGACCAGAGATATTACTTGGCATTTTTTGCATGATTAGGGGTGTTGGGATAAAATTCATCAGAAAACTCATTAATCTCCCTCCTTTGCTTTGACTGAAGTTTATATGTTTTATTTCTAACCTAAGCCACTTTCTTTTTCTTTTCCTGTAGGTATTAATAGAGACATAAATCAATGAGGAGCCTTTCTGCCCTACCTTTTAGAATGTAAAGTTATTATATTGGAAGAGAAAAAGTAAAGCATGTCCAAGAGTAGTAGGGCTTCCAAGAGTGAAATCATCATCCCCAGACAAAGCCAGTCGGGTGTGTCTGTGTTCACAGCGCTGGTGCCTATTAGTTTCTTCAGTTCATGTGTGGGTGAGAGCTGCACAGGCTTTTTACTACAGTTATTTATATATATTTTTAAATCCATCAAAATTTCACTGAACTAATAAACCCAAGGCAGACATACTGTAGGGTTTGTGAGGTAATGAATAGCACCCTTTGAAAACTCCATCCTGTTTTGCAGGCAGCCCATGGTGGTCAAAAGCTGTCCCGCTCTCGTGTGTGAGAATAGTGCTTTCGATGGATTAAACCTTGCTTTGAGGAAGAACAGACCAGCTCATTGGATGA
Source organism: Galeopterus variegatus (assembly GCF_000696425.1). Lineage (NCBI taxonomy): Eukaryota > Metazoa > Chordata > Mammalia > Dermoptera > Cynocephalidae > Galeopterus > Galeopterus variegatus. The sequence goes on from NW_007730054.1 coordinate 69,342, forward strand.
TTAGTGTTCAGTCCCAGGAAGGGGAGAATTCCAGCCCAAATACATCATTTCTTTACTTGATGCATTGAAATAAGAAAAGTAAAAATCCTTTTGTTTGATAACACAGTAGCCTTGCATATACCAGGATGTGAAGTGTCCAAGGAATCTTATGAGTTAAATAAAAAAAAAAAAATTAGGCACACCACAGTGTTACTAATTCTATTCACTAGGCAAAGAATGTGTGGCTCTTATCCTTCTTTTAAGGGCTAATGTACTAGCATAAAAATCCTTAACTGTAAGAAGAGGAGACCCTGTAACACTTCCTACTTGCTGATTGTAGGACTTTAAAACCTGGGCTTAGATTTGCCTGGCACTGGTGAATTCTGAGCTTATTCACAAAATGTCAATATACTGTCATGTATGTTTAACTAGTTGTTTGATATGCATGAATATTGCCTTCTTGGCAAGGCTGCAAGTTGCTTGAAGATGAGTATGACTTTTTATTCTTCTCCTTTCTCTAGTTTTAGCAGCTGCTGATTTTGGCTCTCTCTGGGCACTGAGGCGTTTGGGGTCGAGAAGTCGGGGCACTGACTGTGGTTACGTTCTTAGACCTCTGAAGGCGTATGCAAGCTAGGACCAGTTGCAGATCTGAAGAGAATGAAAATTTCCTCAGAACAAGGAAGACCAGGGCAAAATAAAGACCTCCCAGGTAAGATACTTTTATTCTAGTGGGCTCTGGATATTAGAAAACAAAGCAAAACAAAACAAAACAAAGAAAGAAAAGAAAAGAAAAAGAAAGAACACTAATCACTGGGAAGTAGGTCATATCAGGCCTTTTTCTATCCTTCCACCTCTCTTAGAACCAGGGAGCATGTTTCCCTTTTTAAAAATCTCTACCGCACGTGACCACCCCTACTCCCCACCACTTTCCAGTAGCACATCCCCCATGGAAATGATAAACCAACCTTGGGGTTAAAAGTAGCTATTTGTCTCTCCTAGAAAGGGAAGGGCCTCCTGGGGAGCAGGATTGAGGCTCATCTGCAATCCACCCTTCTCAGTAACTTGTCTGCAAGCAACTTGAGTAGTATTTGAAACTCAAAATTCTAAATACAGAACAGACACCAGGAACTATTTTTTTTTCCCTGAGAATAACAAATATTTGGGGAAGAGTCCCAGGCTCAGCTTTAAGCAGCACAGAAGCAATTAGACGCTGCCCTAGGGAAAAAAAAAAGCTTATTGGAAAGGAATGGGCTCCTTGGACCTCACTGACCTTCTCCTGTTCCCTGTGTTTCTTACAGTTATATGAATAATGAGTGAATTTGAGACCACTGTACACCAGGGCATAGCTCTTTCTGCTTTTTATGTTCTTCATTTGTTACTTCCATGTGGTAGAGTAATTCTCCAAAAATGTAGCCCTGGTATATTAACTGGCCATTCTGGGTGGGAAGGGAATGTTAGGTTTATAAAACAGCTGATAAAATAGTCTTGAACTGTGCTTAAACCAACACACGCTCCTGAGACTGGTAGTAGCAAATGGGATTACCTCGGTGCTGTCTACTTTATAAGCTTAGCTGGACAAATCACCAAAGCTGGGTGCAGGAATTTGTAGATGTGCGCCTTATAGAACAGAGACGTGATCATTACTAATTTGGGCTATAAGCTATTCTCTGTGGTTTCTCACCCAGTAAAGAGTAAAAACTGCTGAGATGTACCTTCTAATTGAGCTGGGTGGGGCCCACAGGCTTCTGTGATTTCACAGCCCCTGAGCAAAGAGGTCAGTTTCCCAGGATGCCAGGCCCCCAGCAGAAGCTGATCTGCTACAATGACAGAATCAAATGAGACAGAAACAGTCAGCCTGTCTTCCTCGCTGCAGCCAAACTACTTAACTCCCTGGGCAGGAATGATCATTCCTGTCACCCAAAAGCCTCTTCTAGTAAATTAGATGTATCGGTATGTTCAGTACTGCTGATGCCTCAAGATGGCAGGGCATTGATCTTCTCTATTGCTCCTCAGAAAATGAAAAATAGTGGGGATGATATATTGGCAAACGGGTCAATTACCCCATGAGAAAGTTTGGCCCTGCTAGCTTTCATGCCATCATGCAAACACAGAAAAGCCATCAGAAGCAGATATAATTTCCATCATTCAGGAAGTTGGTTTTGTCGATGTCTTATCCAAATGCATTTAATTATTAAGGTTTTCTTGAGTCATAACATTGGCTGAGGTTTAGGGCAGAAGAATCTTGCTAGAGTCAAATTCTGTCCTCTTGAAACTTAGTGTCTCAGTATTTTTATGCTATTTTATGAAGGGATTAACCTCTCCAAGGTCGGAATTTGCCTGCTTTGTATAAACTAACCCTTCCAGAGGGTTTTCATAATTTACTGAACACCATCCTTGGAAACATGGAGAGCTATGTGCTGACAATCCATGCTGGCTACTTAATGTTTTAAAAGAACAAAGATCAGAATGGTTGAGTGACTTGTCCGAAGTCATTCAGTAAATATGCCTTTGAGATGATAAGAGAAACTAGGTTTTCTAAATGTTCACTTTTGTCGAATGCTGAGTTGATTAGATTTAGCAGTAAGAAGTGGGACCAGACAGTGGATTGCAGACTTGCCAGCCGGGCAGCAGGCTGTACTTCAGACCTGGACAACTCAGTGGCAGTGTCCCTCTTGGCTTTGTACTACAGGACAGCCGAGAGCTGTTCTGAGGGCAGAAATCTACAGTCTGAGGGTGAAGCTGTGTTGTAAACTTAAATTCAGCATCAGGAGCAGCAGGTCAGCCACAGGCTGGCTCAGCTTCCACTCATGAGTGCTTTTGCTGATGTGGTGACCTGGATCCAGGGCACTTTGAGAGAGTCATGAAAGTCTCTGAGACTGAGACTGGCTTCCTATGTGCTTCTGAATAAAGAGAGTTTCTGCTCACAAAGGTCATTATGAAGCAGATTTGCAGGAAAAGTTAGCTGCAAACACCTGAAGATTTTGACTGCAATTGGGTTGAGGAGGCTTTTTTGATTCCAACATCTTGGTGAATAAGTACAGGGAGGTGAGAAGCATCATTCTCATGCTCTTTCCAACTCCCTGCTTCTGGGACCATCATCTTGTTGGAAGTTGCTTTGCTCTGGCAAAAGAGTAAGTGGCTGGTCTGAGAGATCCTTTTGCACTCCTAAATAGCTGAAACAGTTACATCCCATGTTGTGGTACTATGTTTAATCGTGGCAGGTGAGTTTGGTGGGTCTCTCTCACTAGGAATCAGAAATATGTTTTCTCCAACTTATACTTCCACTATCCTTCCTAAATGAAAATTTAAGGCTCAGTTTAGGGTCTTAACTTTGGTTCTCAAGACAAGCAGCTATCTCTTTTCCAATCAATTCCACCTGATCAGAGCAGCGAGTAATATCAAATTAAAGTTTCCTATGCATTCATTTGCCATGACTCTGCAGATGATGATGACCCAGGTTCAATCAAGCAGATGCCTCTTGGGTACCAAAATCCACAGATACTCAAGCTCTTTATATAAAATGGCATAGTATTTGCTGCATATAACCTACTCATATCCTCTCATGTACTTTAAGTCATCTCTAGATTACTTACAATACTTAATACAATGTAAGTGCTGTGTAAATAGCTGTTACACTGTATTGTTTTTTAAAATTTGTGTTATTTTTTATTGTTGTGCTGTCATTTTGTAAAAAAATATAGTTTTGATCTGTGATTGGTTGAATTTATGGATTTGGAACCCATGGATACAGAGGGCTGACTATATTTATTTTATCCTTACAGTAAACACAAAGTTTCTAGATCAGAGGCAGACTGTCTACTTACAGACTATCTTAGCACCAGTTCTCCATGTCCCGTTTCTCCCTCAGGGTGACATGATAAAGGCAGATGTCACCTCATATATGGAGGGAAGGGGTATCGAGAGTAGAGGTGAGAACCCTGAAGTTATGAATCTTGGAGCTCATATAGAAGCAGCTGCACAGCTGTCTTTTCTTTCCTCCTGAAAGAAGGAGAGAAACCTTGGCTCTCTAACATAAACATATTTTCCGTGAGGAGGAAAGGGGAAGTCCCCAGGGTGTCACCACTATTTGGAATGTGAACAAATGTCTCCAGGGGAGAGACACTGGTAAATCTCTTCTGGGTAATTTATCATCTTTAACTTCCAACTCTTGTTTGCCCTTCACTCATTCTTTAACCCAGATTGCTGAGAAAGCCCTGAACAGGCAGAAGCTTGAAATATTCACACTGTTTTATGACACCAGGGAGCTCAGCTAGGGAGTCAACAAGTGCTGTGGATTTAAGGAGGTGAGCAGCAGTCCAGAAGTCAGAGCCAGAAGAAACGAGAGCAGCAAACTCTGATGCTAGGACAGAAGCTATTTTTTCTCTCCATCTGTTAATGTGGGTGGCTTTAGGCTAGGTGGTATTAATAAAGGTGGTGGCCTGTCAGGAAACACTGCCCCTGATTAGGCAGATAAAGAGAAAGTCGAATGACCTGGTGAGTAGTTCCCGTGATGGCAGAGGTAGCAGGTGTAGTGAGTAGAAAGGCTGTGGGATTAACATTTAAGGGAAGGGAAAGGGAACTAGGATTTGTCATCACAGCTACATGCTGGGCACTGCATTCTACATGTGTTCTCCTGTTTAATCACACACTTACCCATCTTGTTTTGCTGAAGAGAAAACTGAGGCCTGTGTTGATTAACAACCTCCAAAAAATATAATACTAGATGGTAGAACTAATATTCAAAACCAAGCCCACCTGACTGCAGACTCCCTGTGTTCTATCATGCTGGCTCTGAGCGCTCTGCCATGTACTACCTGTGTAAGCTTACACAAGTCACTTAACCTACCTGAGCCTTAGTTTCCCCAAATGTAAAATAAAAATAAATAAAAATTATAAGCTGGTCTGCCTTTTATTAGGCTGCTTACAGAATAGGCGATGTACTTGCAAGTATTTTATAGGGTCATATGCCATACAAATTCTAGTTGTTTTTATTATTAACCAAATCCAGTAAAATATTGTTATGGGTTTTAGCATTTTGGAAGTTAAGGTATTCCTAATTTTTTACCACTATATTTAATGCTTCAATGAGTATCTTAATTCATATTGCTTTTTTTCCCCTCCTATTTAATTACTTTCTTATATGTGGACAAACAGATCCAGAGAGAATAAGTGATCATCTAAGATCTGCAGTAGGTTGGTTTTATCACATTATTTAAAACTATACCCCGCACATAAGATTAGACATTGTTCTGCTTAGGAATGGAGCTTGGGGGAGGATCCTTGAAAGATTTATCTGTGAGCTGGTGGCCTCATCTCATCTATTCTCAAACTCTAACATTTAGCTAAACAGATAGGACCAGTCGCATTTCAAAATTGGAATGAGTGGGTGTTATTAAGTATTCATTGGAATAAAAGAGAAATCCCTTTGAACCAGCAGGATGGAGATGCTGATCATTGTCTTGCAGCCTTGATAGCTTTGGCTTCGGAGGAAAAAATTAATTCATAAGTGATACAGCTGAATGGACCGACCAGGAAGCCCCAAGGGAAGTGGGTGTGGAACATGGAAAGAAGTACTTTTCATAAATTAGAAAAGGGAGAGAGAATATTTCATCACATGGTGGGTTTTCTACTAAGCCCACTACATAATTTGTTTCAGCTCACTTTTTTGGCACCCAGTTGACTCTTCCTCCCCATCTCTAGGGGCTGGAAAGGATTACAATCTCTAAAAGTCACATGGACTCTCTTCACAGTCATCCCAAGAACTAGCGAAAAAGAAAATCTGAAATGGTTCTTTTGCTGGCTTTAGAAGATGATGAAACCAAAAGAGTTTTCCAGGTGCTTAACTTATCTTCAGCTGTGATCAGAAATTAGGAGCCTGGAACGTATTTTTGCAAGGAAAGACTTCTTTTCTTGTTTATAGAGACAGATTTTGCAGGAGCAGGTGGCAATGGGTACCTGGTGGCATTCTGTGCACCTTCTAATGTAAAAACCCATAAACCATGGGTTAAGTTTCTTTAATGTGTGTGTGAATGTGTATGTGATTTAGGCTTGTAATATTTTTAACCATCTACTTAATTATAATGTCATATGTTATTAATTAAGGTTCATATTGCAGCTAATTAAAAAAATAAGAACCCTATTATTCTATTTCTGATTCTGTCAAAAAGTGTTGCAACAGATGACTGCGAGGAGAGCGACAATGTAATAAAATCTAAGCTCCTCACCATGACCCACAAGACTTAGTGACCTGGGCCTGGCTTTTGCCTCTGACCTCACTCCCATCACCTCCCCTCCTGCTGGCTCTTTGCTGTGTCTCACACCCTCTGCTTGTCCCCCTCAGGGCTTTGGAAGTCTTTCCTCTATGCCTTTTCCTTGTGAACTAAGAAGGTCACTGTTCAATGGAGTCTTGTTTAGAGAGCCTTCCCTCACCACCTTACCTAAACTTGACCCAACCTGTCCCACTCAGTCTCTGTCCCATTACCCTGCTTTACTTATTTATTTATTTATGTATTTGTTTTTTCTCATAGTGACCATTATGTGACCTTATTTTATAAATCTGTTTTCATGTTGCTTGTTGGTCTCTTCCACCACAGGGTAAGCTCCATGAGGGCAGGGCCCCTGTCTGTTTTACTTGCTGCTGGGCCTACAGTGTCTAGAACAGTGCCTGGCACACCTCAGGTGCTCAATAAATATTTCTTATGTAAATGAATACAAGAGAAGGAAAAAGAAAAAGATGAGGAGAGGCTGAAGGAGAAACATATAGATCCATTTTCAGTGGTGTTATACAATGACCACTTTAATTCATTGCACCGACGAAAATGGTTCTAGTTTGCCTAATGGACTGATTTTTTTCTTTTCCTCTTGATTGCTAAAATAGTTGAATGAATTCCAACCTTATAATGAACCAACCCAGGTTAAGGAGTGTTTTAGTTTCCCTAGGAGCACTAGCTTGCTTTGCTTATAAGTATTGGTTTGTTTACTTATTTTACAGTTTTGCTTTTTATTAGATTTTCGGTTTCTAAATAAACTCCTTAATCTATTCTGGGTCTGTTTGTGTTGTCTTCCACAGTCAACATTTGTGTGGACATACAAGTTTGGGAGAAGTTGCAGAGGAGAGCTGAACTGATCCATGTGGCAGGTGGCTGGTGGGAATCAAAGAAAGGGGCAAGGCGAGGAGAAGGGGAGAGATGGTAAAAGCAAGGTGAGCCTTTCCTGTGCCCTTTCCTCATGACCCCCAGATCTTCAGTGGAGAATGCTGTGCTTGTGGAAGTTTGTGTGGAAATGGAGGAGGAAATGGAGGAAGAAATGGAGAGTCTGTGTCTGTTTTGATGTGTGGAAGCAAGGCAGCACAAGGGAAATCATGCCTGGAGGAAGAGATGGCTAGGCAAATACAAATTTCAGGGAATCTGTAAAAATCATATGGCTGCATGGCACTTCCATAGGTCATGGAATAAGAGTCATAGCCCATCTAATATAGGTCTTAAGGGTCACATGAGTTAGACATATGTAAGTGTAGGTCAACATAAAACAACAAAAAGGAGACTGGAACATATGCTGTCACTAGGAAAGTGATGCTGCAAAGTAAGACTAAGGTCCCTCTTCATTCATTTCTGTTTCCCATCCTTAGAAGCTTGGGAATGGGTCAACAGGCTGCTGCTAAGGCTTTGTTACACACAGTTTTAGCGTATCCATAGATCCTGTCCTATCGTGATTGAATACAATGTAAAAGGAGGCTTATGTCTGGTCTGACTCGCTTTCTGTCATTATACTCTTCTCACCCTGGGTGGTACATCTGCTCTTCATTCCCCAGCAGTGCAATTCACACCGGTTCTCGCATATGGCATGGCAGGCAGAGTCCCCAACCCCAGCTGCTGGATCCACCTGATCCCAACACAATTTTCTGTCTATGTGGATCATGACATGGCATTTCCATTTATGAGTTGTCACTACTTGACTACTTTGTTTTTTGCTATCAGGTCATTTGGACCTTTTTCCATATAATTATTTCTTGCGTTTATTTTACTCCAATAAAAACAACACTTTAAAACCCTAATTTCAACTTTCCTACTCATCTTCCACTGTTTTTTCCCCCACGGGATAGCTCTCCTGATCTCAGTGTTGTCTTCCAGATTTTTACTGCTTTCTATTATTTGTCCATAGACTAAAAGTGCAGTTGGGCCTGAGACCATCTCTGGAGCTTGCTTCTCACCTGTCTTTGTAAGTATTTCTACTGGTCAGGAAGCCTGGGCTCTAACCAGGTACACACCTCAGGTGACCATGAACAAAGGAACAAAAGAAGGGGAAGATCTATGAGTTATTGAGTACCTGCCATGTTCTACATGAGCATACCCATTTTCCAGATAAGGAAACTGAGGCATGAAGAAGTTAAGGCCATATGTTGAACTGGTGGTAGCTCTAGAATTTAAACCTAGATCTGCCTTATGCCTTGCCCTGTGTTTTGTCTCTTGTACCCCATTGCCTCCGTTTATTTCATTACAAATCATGTATCTTCTCTAGGTCTTACTTTCTCACTTCTGAAATGAGGCGGGTAGGGCTGGATGGAGAATATATACACTCCTGTCTAATTCTAAAATTTAGAAACTTCGGCTCTTAACCTTCTGCGGTCGATTATTTCCTAATGACTATAGATCTCCTTATTAGTCAGAGCGGAGCACAGGAATCAAAACCACTCTTTGTGTTTTAGATACAAAGAAACTAAATACAGGGAATTGCGGGCCTATAAAATTAGTGGGAGGACTAAAGCGGTGGGGTGAAGGGCGCCACACTGCTGTGGTCCTGCTGCTGCTGCCAAAACTACCTCTTGTCATGCATGAGGCCAGTTATTCAACACTGGATCCCTGCAGAAGACCAGCAAAATGGCATCTCAATAGTTATGTCTTCAGCCAGCAGGTTTGCCAGCAGGGACATCTGCATGAAAATAGCCTCCTTTACTTATCTCTGAGTCACAGGCAAGTGCATCTGACTGGTAGAACCTAATTCCTGTCCACAATCCTGGTTGCTAGAGTCTGGGAAATGTAGACTTCGGTTCACTTCACTCTGCAGAACAAGGAAGAAGGATGGTTGAATGGATGCCGAGCAAACAGAACCATAATTAATACTCGCCATACTTTTTTGACTTCTAAATATTATCTGCCTTTTGTTACCAATGGGGGTCCGCCCCTTGGAGAGCATGGCCAAGACCAGGGTAGGAGGGAAAGTCTTTATTACTTGCAAGTAAGGAGAACACTGGGGATTGCTCCCAAAGCAGAGTCTCCTGGAACAAGGGAAAGGGACCGTCTTAGATAGCCAAAGTTCCTGCCTAACTTCCCGCCCAAGTTCTCACTGAGGTCCTCTCATGTAAGTGGAGAATACAAGCTCATCCAATTTGGATTGGTTGACCATGGGACATAGTTCACTGGTCAGTTCTGAAGCTCAAATCTGGACCCGGGAAGGAATGTGGCCTTTGGACAGCAGTGGGACCTCAGCAAGGTGTCACACGGGCTAAACCTTGAGCCCTTGACTAGTACAGGTGTCCATAGGTGGTGAATTGAGACTTCCTTCTGTGGCCGATTTGTGACATAAAACAGGGACAGGTAGGTGTAAAAATCCCGGCTCCTCCTTGGGGTGAGATTCACCAAAGTTCATCTCTGCATCCCGTATTTCAGTTTCAGCTGACATATTTTGAGGGCAGTCTAGTATTTCATGGTCACCTCCTGCAACAATAGAAACTCAGAGCAAAGGGTTCACTTCATGTTTTGGACCTTTTAGTGGCAAGTGCCTAGATGTTTAGGAGACCCAGGACCCCTAGGTAACACTTTCTACTGCTCAGCTTGCAGCAGCATCTGATTTCTATAAAGTTGCAAAGGTGATTTTTTTCCCATGGAAGAAATAACATGTTCCCTGACAGGTGAACAGAAAACTAAGGCATTTGAAAAGGTGTCATACCTCACATCATCACTTGAATAGCAGAAAACAGACTTAAAATGTGATCTTTTATAAATACAGTTGGTCATATTAGCTGCATTAAAACTTCTGAAAAACAACCCCCTTGGAGTGACTTTGGAGACTGAGAGAGCTTTGCGGAAGCTTTCTGCTCAGGAGGAGAGTCTGAAGTTAGGTTTCCTTCTCTAATCAAGAAACATGCTCTTCTGATAAGAACATATGGGAAATGTTACAGTTCACAATTGCCCTGTCCTTTCTGGAAACAAAAAAAATGCTGATTCTGCAACTGAGTGTGGCCTGAAAGAGCTTGTCCATGTGGAAGACACAAGCCTAGTCCTTAACCACTTTTCCCTTTGCACAGCCTTATTCTCTAGGAGGCCACAAGTACAGCATGTTAATTCAAACTTTTCAAAACCATGAAACCACTGAATATCTCAATATCCGTGTGTGGACTCTCATTTGCCTGTTCTGTGTTAACAGAGAAACATTTGGTTTTAAACAAGACTTTATTTAAGGGGAAAAAGTGTATAGGATTACATTTGAAAATGTAATTACTGAAAAGATAAACCATATGTTGTAGTTTTTATTTTACCTCCTATTCACTGAGGGCTGCTTTAAAGAGTTCATTTGGAGGTATATGGAAATTTTAATTCTATAACCAAGCTTGATAAACTGAGCGTAGCTTAGCATAGTTTATGTTTTGATGTCGTTACTGTCCAAGTATCTTATAGTCCAGTGATGCAGTCCTACTCAAAAAAGAGCACAAAACATCAACTCAGAGATACTAGCCTGAGGGTCCACACCTGCCTCCCTCCTCTTTCCACTGCCACCTCACCTGAAGACTGGATAAAAGGAGGTTGTCATAAGCATATAAAGACCTGGGGCTGAGGGCTGGAGATGGGTGTGAACGGGTAAAGAATAAAAATTGTGTTTTCTGGTTCCTTTGACTTTAGGCTTGGTCAGTTATGTCCATGCCAAGGTACTGCTAGAAATGAAATGTAAATAGCCATATTGGATTCTCACAGATGTTAAACTCCATCAAAAGTCAATCAAGATCTTTTACAAATGCTAATTCTATATTTGGCCATGTGGGAGAATCTCGGGTAATTAAGGACTAAATAGGCTTCTGCAAGGTTGCATCAGCTTCCTGTCACGTGTCCCTGAGTTTCTGAATTTTCACATGCAGTGGAGCCACTCTTCCCTTAACTTTGTCCTTTCTGGTCTAGTGTCACAGGTGGAAGGTTGTACAGTGTTTGTCTACACTCTGGTTTCTTCTAGTGCACAGATGCTTTGGTTAAGCTGTTGTCAACTCCTATGCGTTCATTAACTGCAAAACAAGGAGGCAGCTAGTGCTGACACAGTCTGAATATGTCTGAGCAGCCTCCCTGAGGCGTGTCCCTATTCTGTCCTGCCTCATAAAGACATGAAGAAAAATCCTTAAGCTGAAAATCTCAAATTCTAGTAGTATATTGGTACATGTAACCTTTAAACACAAAGTAATTTAGTGTTCACATTGCTAGAAGATGAAAAGTTGATGAAATCTCTGATGGGCTGAAATGAATTCTGATGACTTGAATATCATGCAGCTATTCACAGAAATCTGCAGAAAAATATACCTTAATATAAGTGTGTTTTTTGAAGAGTGAAAGGAAAGAATTACACAAAGTGGGTAGCAATTTACATATAATAATGTGCTTTGCATTTTTATACCACTGCTAACCATTTCAAAGTGAATTTGTGACCCCAAAACAGTGGGTCTAAAACAGCTAAACAGAATTTCAAGCCAATTCAGCTAGGATTTGCCTTAAGGATAAGCAATTCAGAACATCCATAATGTGAGTGCAGGTGGCAGGGCACACTTACAGGAAAGGACATTTGAGTAACAGTGGAGAGTACTCAGCTCAGAAAATGTTTTCTTGCCACCTAAAGCCACAGAGAAATCCACCAGGTTACGAGAAGAGTTTCCTATTTAAAGCCACAGGACAGAGACCGTTTGAATCTGAGAGGGATCTCTTCTCTTATACATTCAACATTGTATTTGTAACCGGTGACAAAAGCAGTAAATATTCTGAAGCCAAAGTTCTGTATGGTAAGATTGAAACCTGGAACAGTTGCAGAGAGACTGAAGACTGACCACTCTATGTGGGAAACTATCAGAGCAGCTCGGTTCAAGGAGAACTGTAGCCACAGGCGATTTGGACTGGAGATGACATCAGACAGCAAAAAAAAGGAAATTGGGGCAAAACTATTTCTCTTGAAAGTTGGCTAAGGGGCTCCCTTATACTCTAGAGAAGGGATTTGATTAATTTCCACCAGAACTACATTGTTCTTATATCTGCAAGTGATTTGTAATTTGCCGTACATTTTTATGCTTGAACTGTTAAAAGCTCATGTTATTCCAAGATGTTTTAGTTTATATAAAATTTTAAAAAGTAATAAAGTTAAGGAAATAAAATCTATCTCCTTAGGCTGTATTAAGGAGAAGTATTTGAGTCAGGAGACCCTAACAGACATTCATTTCTGTCTTCATAGATCGGTTAAGGTTCCTTTATAGAACGCGGTTGGAGCAAGGCTGTTTTGTTGGATGAGTCAGCTCTTGTTTCCACCTTGTCGTTTTCACCTCTCTGTCCTTCTGCTGCATGTCCCCCTTTGTTTGGAGTCACATTCTCCATTCCAGCAGCAGCATCCATCCCTTACCTCCTGCACCCAAACACCAGGTTAACTTTTACTCATCTGCTTAAACAGCTTACCATTAAATTCTTGCCGGAAGCCTTCACTAACCCACACCTGTGTTCTACCCTGTGCATAACCCTATGATTGCACTACTGCATTTTCTTTTAATTGTATTTCTGACTCCATGTTTCCAATGAGACTGTGACTCTTTGGGGGAAGGAGCCACATCTTATTCATTGTTGTATCCTTAGGCACCTTACACTGTATGTCAAGCACAGCAGGTTCAACAAACACTGAGTGGAAGATGGAAGGGTGAACTGTAATTCAGGGCTCATCTAATTCAACACCTTCATTTTACCTAATAGAAAATAGAGGCCCAACTTCCTGTTCTGGCAACGTGCTAGACAGGATAATCTTCTATAAAACACTTGAACATGGCATATAAAATATCACCAACATTGTCTCCAATGCACAGAGTAGCCTGCAATTACCAGGTACAAAATTGTAGTGAAAAGTGCAAGCCATGATGTGAAGGGACAGTGAGACTGCTGCCACCTGGGTTCGCTGAATGTTCCTTAACCTCATGCTGGCTTTGAGCATTTAGGTCAGATGGGTGCAGAACCCAGGTTAAGTCTTTGGGTCTGGACATGGTGGGGAGATGGGCTGTTTGAAGCGTGTTTTATCCATGTGAAAGGATGGGCCGGTAAAAAATCCTTACAAAAAGGTGATAAGGTAATTTTTTTTTTTTCTGCCCGGGCTCTGGGTAAAACACAAGTTCTCTGAGAATTTAAAGTACAAATCTGCTTTCACACAGGTTTCAGCGCCAATTTTATGTTACCTACCTGGTCTGCAAAACCCCAACCTAAGGTATTAATGATGATGGCCTATTAACATCCGGGGGCATCTAGAAGGGGCAATGTAAAACCCCACTGCAGGGGAAGATTTCAACCCTGATGCATGGGCTTATCAGATATATACAGGCCGAGTGACCACTAACGCATCAAATTTTACCTAACACACAATGAAACAAATCTCCATGAGGAAGAATTGTTGGATAAAGAACACAAAATAAGTATGTTTCAAATGTTTAAAGAAAAGTGAGCCTCACTTTGATTAAATAGGACTCAGCAAATTTGTGGCAAAAATCTGAATTATATTATATCCAGGGATGGCTACATAATTTGCAGGGTCCAGTGCAAAATGGAAATGTGGGGCTTCTTGTTCAAGAACCAGAAAAAAGTGTCATTAAGGACACTAAAATAAAAAGCTTTTTCTTTAAAAACATTTTGTTGCTTGTAATATACTATAGGGATAATAGTCATACATGTCTAACAACATAAACTTACAAATTATAATAATATATTGATGTCATAATTTTAAATAAATAGTAGTACTTTATTAATATGATGTCATAACTAATCATATTTTTTTCTGACTCAATTTTCCATAAATTTATTTATTAGGCTATCAAAATTTACACTTTTAGCAATTTCATTTTCAATTGATATAAATGAAAGAAACATCAAGTGTAAGATTGCAAATTATTGTTGATAATGTTACATTTTAAAAAGGACCTTTCTATTGATGCAACTGTTACTGGGGCTGTAAATAGTATTTTATAGGCTGTAATAACATTGAGATAAATTTTTTATACATTGTTTAGAAATACACATTTTAGTACATTTAGAGCTACTGATTCTTGCAGAACAATTTTCTGAAAAGATTTAACTCTTTATACGAATCAGTTTAGTCTAATTTTAGATGTAAATTTATGCAATGGCATTTTATTGCTTTCTTCCCCTAACATTTCCTGTAACTTATGGGGGCCATACAAGAAACTAAAGGTGGCTCCGTGGTTTGTACACACTGCAGAACACCTGTTTATGCCTTCTATCACAATATATTCATTTAAAAAGAAAAATTAATTTTAAAATTGTCTTCCTGGTTAATGGTTGGCTCATTCAGAGCTTCACATGAGAATAATCTTTTCAGTCAAATGTGATGATCTTTAAACTTCATTTTTATTTCTCAGTTTGTGGATATCTGCTTTGCAACGTTGCAGAGGTTTTCAAATAGCCTAAAATCCTTGAAGAATTTTAATAACTCCCTGATATGTTTTATTGCAATGTCTGTGTGTACAGTTTTATGTTGTAGTAGCTTATTGACAAAGTTTACAGCCTGAGCACAGGCAGTTCCTGTCCCAGCACTCTGACTGGAGAGATGCTATATTTTGGTATAGATGAGATAGGGACAAGCTTTGGGGACTAATGGGCAAGCTGAGATCTTGGTGCTGTCCTCATGCAGAGACCTCTCTTCTCTCCCCAGGTCATGGCAGCTGCTGCCATTGTTGATGTCTCCAGTCTTTGCTCTGTATTCCAGGGGACTTGAGCCCACACAGATGTATGTTTACACTTGTCATATCTGCTATGCACAGGCTTCATTGTCCCATCAGACTTCACTTACAAAGTACAAGTTCAAAGATAAAATTAAGAATTTCAAGTCAGTGGCAGCAAAGCATTAAGCCAAGTGTGTGGCCCTTCAGTGAACTGGACCCTGTGCAACTGCACTGGTTGCACTTCTATAAAGCTGGGCTAATTACGTCATTTCATTTTATTCTCCCAGCCACCTTTGAAAGTAGATAGAGCAAATATATTCTTCCTTGAGAGATGCTGGAAAATCATGTATAGAATAATTAATTTATTAGCCTAAGTTCAAATAAGGTAGTAACAAACACAAGTGTGGAACCTAGGTCATCTGACCTTTATCTTGAGGTTGTTTTAGATTGTTTAAGCTATTTTCCCACAGTCATGTCAAAAAGTGCACAGATTTTCATTATCTAAAATTTTTGGTGTTCACCAAAGTCCCCTTCAGTTTAATGCTGATTTTATATGTGAGAGCTGGAAAAACTTAGACGTACTAGGGATTCAACTCAATCTTAAGTGCAGCTCTGAAAAAAATCCCATTTTATATACAATCTATATAATGAAACTCAAAGATAATTTATTGTTCTACATAATGACGTGCTTTATACAGAAAGTCAATGGTATTAAGAAAATCTTTCTATGATGAAGGTACATATCCATGCAGTTATAGGGGTGCATATACCACCTTGTGTATATGTAAACTCTCATTCACTCACACTAGCTAAAACTTTTTGATATTTCATTGGTAAAGAATGTATATTTCATATGGTCTTTATGTGCATATGGAAAGATCCAGTATGTGGGCTGATAACTATTTACAGCATATTTATAAGGTTGCTTCATGACTAGTTTTTAGGAAGATGAATTCTTCAATCTTTACAGTGGATCACTCCCCAATCTTTGCTATTCCCATTACTGCCTGAAACTAACTGACTCTGGGTTTGGGACAAGCAGCAAATCTATAGGATAAATTTTGGATTTTATTCTTCATGATGATTTGAAAGAAAGTTATATTAGAAATGACCTTTGAAAAGCTGGGTGATTGAAATGATATTCTAACAGTGCTGTTGGAGGCTTTGGATATAGCTAAGTAAAGCCAGTTGGATAAAGGGTAAACTAAACTCATTCTTTCCAATGTCTCATCTATCAGGAAAGAAAACATAAGGATTATGTCTTCACTTTTCATATGATATGATAAACACAGAAAGGGAACAGCATTCATTTTGTTTAATATTCCATGAAGGCATTTGAGGAGGGTGATACTTTATTTTCTGAGAATATAACAAACATCTATGTCACTTCCCAGTAATGAAACATATCAAGAAATGATCGCTTGAAAAAGTGGAGTTTGAGGACCACGCTTTTGCTCATAAATCATAGACTGTAACATAATATGGTGTGACTATGCTAAACAAATAATTATATCTACAGATGCAATCTGAGCCAAAAGGGAAGCATACACTTTTTTTCTCTGCTTTGTACTCTGCCCCACCCTCACATAGGCACACACACTCACACACACACTTCACACATACACCCCATATCATGCTTAAAGATCAGGGATGTATTGCGTGATGGCCTGGAGAAACTAGGCAAGTGGGAAACATAGCTGTTAAGATTTGGTTACCTCTGCCCCATCCATCGTCCCTCGTGTAAGTACTCCTGGGATGGAATTTAGAAGATATTTGTGTACTAAGCCTGCTTACTCATCCCTAGAACAGAGAAGGATTTGATAAAATTGACTATGCAACTGAACTGAATATCAAAAACCTTAGTCTCCTTCTGTCTCCCAAACACCATTACACCAATTTTCCCATTTAAATCCTCAGGCTTGATATTTCCACGCACAGTCCAAAGTTTGCAACTTCCCTGCTTTTCTTCCTGCCCCATCAGATCTGAGGGAAGGTAACCCATATGGTGCTCTCCACACAGTGAGCAGATAGTAAATGTGTATCAGGTAAATAGATGGAAAATGTCTTTCTGAAAAGCAGACCACTTATTTTTTTCTACTCTATTTACCTTTTGAACAGATGCTGGAGCAGATACCCAAAGAAGGCTGTGAATAGAGTCAGTTGTTCTTGTTCTAAAGGTGGACTTCTGAAGCACCAGATCATTTGGATGTTTTTGTGTCCTCAGAGGCTGGGTTTATCTGCTTTAAGATCCAAGTAGCTGTGTAGATGTGTGTGTATGTAGGGCTGGGGGTGTGGGGGGAGGCCAGAGAGACCATACTCAGCAGGTCTGACAGCATTTTCTAAGTGTTATTACTGTTGGCAAAGTCTTATCATAGATGAGGTGGTAAATTAGTAAACTGCCATGGAGCAGTATGATTCTGTAAAATTAGATGGGGTATAAACACAATTAATTCCAGACCCTCAGGCAAGAGTGAAGTAACTGGAGTCTTTGTTCTCTCCGATTATCAGACACACCAATCTTCTCTTCTGAGTAACAGCAGGCACCCTCTGGCAGTCAGCTGATACGCCAGATATGCACTTGAGATGCTGACAAGGCCACCCCAGGGTGACATGTCGGTGTCTTTAGGGAGAAAAAGAGTGAATCACCCTCCAGGGTCTGTTTTCTCCTATTAACCCTAAACCCCAGTGTCATATTTTGTCACATTTTAACAATGACCACAGAGTGATTACCAGCTTTTTTTTTTTTTTTTTTTTTTGCTAGCTTACATTCCAATTTAGTCATCCAGATTCACACTGAAAGACCCAGAAATATCCCCATCAATATGGAAATATACTTCAAACCCATTAAGTGTCACATATTTTAAGGGAAGGTGCTGGAAAGACTTTAGAGAGATGGAGACTGAGAAAAATCTTCTTTCTATTTTTATACAGCCTCAGGCTGAGAAAAAGAGAGAAGAAAATAAACGTGGAAACACAGGGTACAGAGTTGCATAAACTCATGTCTACACTTCATGGGCCCAACACTATGTGGGGACCTCACAGGAGCTATTCTATGGACCACCTGAGATCCACCTTCATTTCACCATTGGATCTCAGCACTCAGAAAACAGCAATGGGCCTCCAAAGTGCTGTGCCCTGAAAGCAGCACTCACCTCATGTAGAAATCATAGATCACACAGTTTTTCATTCTTAACCAAAACAACTTCAGAAAAAAAAAGATTTAAGAGTTAGAAAGGATGGGTCTTAGAGGCTAGATATAGGTCAACATCTCACACAGTACCGAAGTCCCTTTTTCAGTAATTTGATAGAAAATGTCCCAGAGACACTTGTTAAGGGAAAAAAAACCCCTGAAAAATGTGAGAAAACAGACTTACATAATCTTCACTGGACAAATGATTGTCTTTAGGCAGAACCTTTCTGCTGAGAGAGAAGAGTTACAATTGTACTAATTTGATTCATGAACGTACGTTGGATTCACCAACGTGATACCTACACAAATGGCCTCAACACACGTTGATCAACACTTTATTCACTTATTTATTATCTAAAATATACCAGATACAGTTCTGAGCACTGGGAATATAGCAGTAGGCTCTTTTCCTGGAAGAGACATGAAATAAGTAAACAGTTATCAGAGGCAGCTGTATTAGTTTGAATAGTGAGGGAAGGCCTGTCTGAGGCGGAGACTTCAAATGAGTTTCAAAAAACGAGTCAGTCATTGGAGGCATGGAAATGGCATTGAAGGCAGGGGAACAGCCCACTTCAAGGCCTTGAGGAATAAACAAGTGTGGTGAGTTTGAGGAACAGAATGAAGGGCAGTGAGCAACAGAGGGCATGGCAGGGATGAGATAAATCATGGACACAGCATATCTGGCCTGGTAGACCCTGGTAAGAATTTTGGATTTCACTTTAATTACAATTGGGAGCCCATGGAGAATTATAATCAGGGGGATTACATGATTTTATGTTTTAAATAGATCATTCTTACTGTTCAGTGAATAACAGATTGTAGGGGGAAGAGAGGATGCAGGGATACCAGGTAAGAGCATTAAGATGGCACAGGTTATAAATATTAGGGTATTGGATGACAGCAGTGACAATAGAAAACACTTACAAAATGCTTGCAATGTGCCAAACACTATTCCAAACATTTTACATAAAGCAACTCACTGAGTCCTCATAACAATTGCATCATGATTGCACTTTACAGGTGAGTTAACTGAGGCACAAGAACCTTGAATGGTTTTCTTGGAGAAGTTAAGCAGCAGAGGTGGACTTCAAATACAGACAGGCTGGCTCCAAAATCTGTGCTCTCAACTGCCCATCAGTTATGGTAGAAGCAGTGGAGGTGGAGGAGCACGGATAGTGTATTAATGCCCTACTGCTGCTATAACGAATTACCACAGTCTTAGAGGCTGAGACGTCACAAGTTTATTTTTTTACAGTTCTGCAGGCCAGAAGTTTGAAACCTATTTTACTGGGCTAAAATCAAGGCATTGGCAGTCCTGGGTTTCATCTGGTGGCTCTAGGGGAGAATTAATTTCCTTGCATATTCCAGCTGCTAGAGGCTGCCTTTATTCCTTGGTGCATGGGAGCCTTTTCTCTCTCTCCTTCTGTTGTTACCTTTATCAGTTTTTTTTTCTTTCTCTAATCTAACATTGATCCTCTTGCCTTCCTCTTATGAGAACCCTTGTGATTACACTGGCCTTACCCACATGATGGAGAAGAATCTCCCCATCTCAAGATCCTTAACTTAATCACAACTGCAAGGTCAATTTATTACTGAACCAAGAAGAGTTCATCATCTGCTGTCTAAACATCGAAAAAAGTCTCTCACACCAAAGTTTGCAGTGTTAAATATTAGCATTTATTTGAATGCTATTCAAAAGAGTCTGTGGTTACCAAGGGAGCTTCTAAGACCTTGAACTCCTCAATAGCTGAGAATCACAAGCATTTATAGAACTTCATGGGTTGGGGTCCCGGAAGTCATGTGTGAATCTAATTGGTTGGTGGTAAGGTCAGCATAATTATTTCTGGCATCTTGACTGATATTTTCCATGGTCCCTTAGGGTCCAGGGTATGTGTGCAGGTTTGTAGTTTGTTATCTACAAAGACAATTCGAGATTGACATTACAGATGCTATCCTAAATCATAAGGCATTTATTTAAAGAGCAAACATTCTTTTTTGTTTGTTTGGTGGCTGGCTGGTACAGGGATCAAACCCTGGACCTTGGCATTATCAGCACCGCACTCTAATCAGGTGAACTAACCAGCCAGCCCTAAAGAACAAACATTCTGACCTTCAAATCAAGTCAGCCTAAGGAGCAAACATCCTGATCTTCAGATCAAGTCTTAACCTAAGGAAGTTTGTTTAATCAACTCTACTCTTACCTTATCGTGTTACTCCAAGGAATATAGCCTGTCCTGCCTGGTCAAGCGGTTTTGTTTTTCTTTAGTAAACCCCCCCCCCCCA
>NW_007730054.1:89980-91583 GCF_000696425.1 Galeopterus variegatus
TTCGTGTTTCCCCAAGGAAATTAACCCTTCCTGGCTGGGCAAGGGGTTTTTTTTTTTTTTAGGAAACCCCCCCCCCCCAATCTCCCACCCCCGGTCCCCCATCCCAGATTGGAGTCAGGGGGATAGCTAGGTGAGATCGGAGTTTGTTCCCCAGTTTCACCTTTACCATGCAATGTAACATATTCACAGGTTCTGGAGATTAGAAAGTGGAAATTTGCAGGCAGCCATTATTCAGCCTATCATGGACAGGTTCAGGATAGATTTTAAAGGTAGTACCAGTAAGAATTTGCTGACCAATTCTATCTGGAGAATGAGAGAAGGACTTATGAATTAAAAAAGCCTCCTAAATATTTTTTTTGGTTTGGGCAACTGGTTGGATGATAGTACCATTTATCAGCATGGACAAAATACTGGGGGAGAATCAGTTTTGTGGTATAAAATAGAGAGTTTTGCTTTGTGCATTATAAGTTTGAGTTGCCAAGCTGAGATCTCGAATAGTTGGTTATATGATGACCATCATGTACAGAAATTTTGATTGTAGTGGAGGGGATAAGGCTAGAGAAAGGAATTTAGGAATTGGCATTTATATGTTACTTAAAACCATGCAATGGTTTGAGATAATCGGATAACAGAATGTTGCTAGAGAAGAGGAGAGACCCAGAGACTGGTCCTGGGAGCAAGGATCATCAACAAATATTTAGAGGTTAAGTAGAGGAGTAGGAGTAAGCAAAGGAGACTGGGGAGAAATGATCAAAAAAGTGAGAGGGAAACCAGGAGAACCCAGTGATAGATAATCCAAGAGAAGAGAGTGATGGAGACTAAGTGTCCACCAAAATCCATTCTTTCCTTCTTTCACAGAATTAGAAAAGCAGCTGGGCATGTGGCCACCCACTGAAAAACTTTATTTCCAAACCTCTGTGGTACCAAGTTGTGAATATGTGACAAAATCCTCACAAATGAAATGTGAGCAGAACAACATGTGCCATTTCTAAGCTGTATCCTGAACACATTGCACATGTACTCCCCTATGCTCTTTCTCCAACTTCCATCATGTAGATGGAAACTATGTACTGTGGAATGAGTTTGAGAGATCTTTATACATCTTCAAAACAAATTCTTTGTCAGAAATATGATTTGCAAATATTTTCCCCATCCTATGGTTTGTCTTTTTACTTTTTGTATGTGGTTTAAAGTACAGCTTGAGGTTCATTTTTTTTGCATATAGATGATGTGGTATGCAGAATTCTAACATGGCCCTCTCAAGATTTTCTGCTCTAATCCATGGGACTGTGAATATGATAAAGTAATGCATCCTAATTATGTTACTTTACATGGAATAAAGGATTATACAGATGTCATTTAGTTTACTGATGTGTTAACTTTCAGGTTTATCAACAGGTAGGTTATCTGTGTGGACTAATCTAATTTACTAGCTACAGTACAGTATTTGTGTGCAATTCTTTCATATTTGGTCTTACAGTATGTAGACAAAATCCTATTTCCAAAGCCTTTTATTTTTTTATTTTTTTTTGAATTTTTATTTTGTCAATATACAATGTAGTTGATTATTATGTCCCATCACTGAAAACTCCCTCCCTCCTCC
>NW_007730054.1:94435-127008 GCF_000696425.1 Galeopterus variegatus
TATATTTGAGCGCTTAAGGTTATCTAATATTATATTTGAGCGCTTAAGGTTGTCTAATATCTCTCTCAGATTTTCTTCAGTATCTTTGATACTTTTTATTTTTTTCTTGTCTGCTTGTTTTATTCCAAAGAGCCCATCTTCAAGTACAGAGTTTCTCTCTTCAACTTCCATTATCCTGCTGGTTAAACTCTCCATTGTTTTTTTTATTTCGCTGAATAACTTCTTCAGTTCGGCAAGTTCTGCTACATTTTTTTTTATGACAGTGATTTCCTTGTACATTTCCTCTTTCAGGTCCTGTATGTTTTTCCTGGTTTCAGCATGCTGTCTAGCTGTGTTTTCTTGTATCTCCTTCAGTCTCTTTAGGATTATAACTCAAAATTCCTTGTCATTCATTTCAAGGGCTTCTTGTTCTATAGGATCTAGAGTTTGATATTTATTAACTTTTGGTGGTGTACTTTTTTGGTTTTTTGCATTTCTGTTATCTCTTTTTGGGCATTTGTTCATTTTGGCAGGGAGTTTCACTCGGGTCTTGGACCTCTGCGGGAAGTCTGCTCTCTGGTCAGTTTGAATTCTAGTAGGTTGGTGGATACTGCCCTGCCAGTCCCATAAGGTGTATGTGTTCTGCACCTCGCTATTGGGGCGTTTTCACACTCTGTGTGCACTAGGTGGGGCTGTTGAGCCTTGCCAAGTGTTCCCGCAGGTTGTGTAATTATTGTTATTTTATTTTATTTTTTTTCTGAGACTCCGCCTCCTTTTGCCGGACCCCTCCCCACTCTGTGCACTCAGAACAGGGCTGAGGCGTGTTTTCTGCGAACCTTGTCTTTCAGCTGAGACATCAAAGCTGTGCCCTGCCCCGCCCTGCCCAGAAGGTGTCTAGTGTCTCCAACTCCAGGGTGTGAGCTCCTCGGGGGAGGGTCCCACAGCACACAGTTCCTCTTTAACTCCCCCCAGCTTGGGTCGCCCGGGGCGCCCTCTGGGAGTGCTCTCCGGCAGCTTCAATGCAGCTCCAGAGCGCTCCAGGCTCCCCTCTCCCAACCAGAAATCAGTTAGGGGTTCTTCCAAACTGAGGCTCACAGAGATGGAATCTGCTTCCCGGAAACAGGGAGTTTATCTGGGGCCGAAGCCCAGGGTGTGGTGGAGTGACAATCTGGGCGGGCTCCTCTTCTCTGCCCTCCCGACGCTGGCCGGGGGCTCCCCACGCTACCAGCCCCGTCAGAGATCCGCGGGTATAGTGGGATTGTAGGCCGGTCCACAGGCCCCGGGGTGCCCCGCGTCGAGGTAAGCAAGTGGCACATCTCAGTGTGGAGCCGCGCCAAGCAGAGATGGCTGGCCTGCCTGCTCTAAGCCGGCCGTCTCTGACCCCACCTGAGAAAATGGAGGCAGCTCTGTTGCGGGCGCCTAGCCTGGTGTGGTAGGTGGGAGCCAGGTGGGCGGGGAGCAGTCGGGCTTCGCCCCGCAAGTGGGGCTGGGCTGGGGGTGACTCACAGAGCTCGCAGAGTTGGGCCGGTCCGGCGCCTTCCACTCCATTTCTGTGTCATCTCTGCTGACTTACTTGGCCTTTGTTGTCTCGGGCTGCTCGCTTGAACCCTCAGCAGGGCTTGGGCACTCTCAGGAGTCTTCTTTTGTGTCGGCCCTAAAACCTCGAACCTGTTGTTGCTTGTTTGTCATTGTAGATTCGTTGTTTAAAGATTTATTCGTTTTTTGTTGCTCTTGGAAATGCAAATAGTACTCTGGTATCATAGCGCAGACTTCTCAGGGTCGCGCCGTCTCCTGGCACGGCCGCTCCAGACCCGTCGCCATCTTAAAAACCTTCCAAAGCCTTTTAAAAGAAGGGTATTTTCTCCAGCTGGTAGCAAAAGAGGGAGTCTAAAAGATTCTAAGCATGACAAATATTTGATTTGCTGTTGCTGGCTTATAGATGGAGGAATCCATATAACAAGGATCACACCTGGTCTCTAGAAGCCTTTTCTATTAAGAAAAGGAAATCTCATTTCTACAACTGTAGGGAAATATATTCTACCAACAACCATGTGAACTTGGATGTAGATTCTCCTCCAGAGTCTTCAGATGAGAGTCCAGCCTAGCAGCACCTTGATTTCAACCTTATGAGTTCCTGTGCATATGTGTGTCTTTTTGTTAATACAATATATTTTAATTATTGGATATTTATCTTACATTTCTGGGATAATCACCACTTGCCTATGATATAGTAAGCTATTTGTATATAGCTGGACTTGATTTACTAATGTTATGAAGGATTTGGTGTTATCAAGGATCCCTTGGTTCACAAGGGATATCAGCTTTAGTTAAGTCTTACAGTAAGTCTTGAAATGGGATAGAGTCCTTTAAATTTTTTTTTTTTTTTAAGTGTTGTTGCTATTCTATTGTCTTTGCCTTTCTGTATGAATTTTAGAACCAGCTTAACAAAATCTACAAAAAAGTCTGCTGGGATTGCATTGAATCTGTAGATCAGTCTAGAGAGAAGTAATCGATTAGTAATACTGAGTCTCCCAATTTATGAAGGGGTTTATCTCTCCATTTATTTAGATATTCTTTAATTTCTTTAATATGTGCTTTGTACTTTATAGAATTTAGATCTTTTGCATTTTAAATAGATTTATAGCTAAGAATTTCATTTTTTGGATGCTGTTGTAAATGGTATTTTTTTTTTTTTGTCCTTTTTGAGACTGGCCGCACCTCGCTCAGCCAGTGAGCACACCGGCCATCCCTATATAGGATCCGAACCCACGGCGGGAGAGCTACTGCGCTCCCAGCACCGCACTCTCCCGAGTGCACCACGGGCTCGGCCCAAATGGTATTTTTTTTTAACTTCAATTTTCTAATGTTTGTTGTTAGTGTACAGAAACACAACTGATATTTGTGTATTTATCTTTTTTTTCTGCCACCTTGGAAAACTAACGTTAGTTCTATTAGTTTTTTTGCAGATTCTTTGGGATTCTCTATGTCCACGGTCATGTTGTGTGTGATTAGAGACAGTTTTGTTTTTCTCTTTTCTAATATATGTATATTTTATTTCTTTTTATTGCATTGTTGCATTCATTAGGACATTCAGTATGATGCCAAAGAGTTTCATTGAGAGAGGGCATCCAGACTCTCACCAGGAAATGTGATGTTAGCTGCAGGTATTGTGCATTTATGTTTATGTGTATATGCCCTTTACCAGGTTAAGGATGTTTTCTTTTATTCCTAGTTTGCTGAGATTTTAAAAATCATTACTGTGTTACATTTTGTCAAAACCTTTTTCTATATCTGTTGAGGTGATTATATGGTTTTTCTTATTTAGTCTGTTAATATAGAGGGTTACAATGATTTATTTTTAGATGTTGAACCAGTCTTGTATTCTTGGGATAAACATTATTTGGTCATGGCTTATTAGCTGTTTTATATATTGCTGGACTTTGATAATATTTTGTTGAGGATTTTTCTGTCTATGTTCATGAGGAGTATTGGTCTGTAGTTTTTTCTTGTAATGTTTTTGTTTGGTTTTAATATTAAGGTAATGATGGCCTCATAAAAAGTGAGTTGGAAAGTGTTTCTTCCCTTTCTATTTTCTTGTAGAGATAATTTAAAATTAGTATTTTTTTCTTAAATATTTGATGAATTAACAAGTGAAATCACCCAGGCTTGCAATTCTCCTTACGTAAATGTTTTTAGCTAAAAATTAAATTTCTGTAATAAAGGTAGGACTATTCAGGTTATTTATTTTTTATTGAATAAGTTTGGTAGTTTTTGCCTTTCAAGGAATCAGTCCATTTAATCTCAATTGTTGAATTTTGGGGCATAGAATTGTTTGCAGTATTCCCTTATTATCCTCTTAACATCTGAGGGGTCAGGAGTGATATCTCTTCTTTTATTCCTGATGCAGATAGATTACAGTCTCAGTGTTAGTTGTCTCCAACAAATTTTATTACATTATGGCTTAATTTTTTTTTCAGCTTAAAGAATTTTCAAATTTCCTCCAGACCTCTTCTTTGAATCACATGTTACTCGAGTATGTTCTTTAATTTCCAAATATTTAGGTGATTTTTCAAATATGTTTCTGTTATTGATATGTAGTTTAATTCCTTTATGATCCAAGAGCTTGTTTTGTATGGTTTCTATTCTTCTGAATTTGTTACTGTTTGTCTTATGGCCTAGAAGATAGTCTATCTTGCTGAAGGTTCTGTGTACAATTGAAAAAATATATCTTTTATTGTTCTAAGTGTTGTGTTTTACACAGCTTCAAGTTGAAAGTCCTTCTAGTGTTTATGTTGCTCAGTGTTTGGTACAGAGGACCATAAATACAAAATTGTATACCTTTTTCATTAAGGCTGCAGTTAATGTAAGCAACAAGCACAGTTAGTGAAGGAATGCTATAATTTAGGGAAAAGAAAAGATGTTCCTCTCAAAACAGGTTTATAATAGTTTCAGTGTGACTCTGTTAGGTTTTGCCTACTTTCTACTCAGATTCTAGCTCTGTTTTATTCCATAATCAGGAATATTCAACCTCAACCAGACACTTGGGATCAATTCTGACCTAAGGCGAAGGTGGGATATAAGCAGTTTCATCCATCACTGATTTTGAGCCTGAGGTCTTCTTCGTTGTTGTCAGCCAGTGGTTCTAGGAACCCAAGGTTCTGGTAGAACTTGCTGAGAGCCCATGATCACAGCACACAACAGGACCCCAAGTGAATCCTAATGAAATATCTACTCTGCACACAGAAATTGCAATGTCTTAATCAAGTAATTAACTTGGCAAAGCCTTCTCTGCTCTAAATACTAGAAACATCTCTGAACAGCAGACAGCATTTTAGAGAGATACATCTGGGAAGTTGCAAGCAGAAAAATACATCTGTTTCCATTGTTATAGAAAGATAAACAGGACCAGATTCAAGACACTTTGGGAAAAAGTTCTTGCTGTAGTGTGCTCACTGTTCACTGCCTTTGTGGAGGAAGAAATGTCACACATGTGTCAAATAGTGAGGACAAACTGGTATACAATATGTCATCTCAAATATTTCCTGTGAAGAATAAAAATGAGACTACAACAACATGACAGAAAAATACTGTGATTATTTATTTATTCATTTTTGCCCATAGTACATCAAATTCAAAAACATCAAGAAAGTCATATTTTTCTTTGCATTTTGGCTCATTGAGCCATTTCATATAAAAAAGTGGTAGTTGAGCTTTCTGACATTAGCCTGGTTATGGATATTTTTAGGGCATGCTGGATTTTCCAGATAAACTACATTAGGTTGATTAACAATAGATGTATCTAATGCTTTCTTAGAACATTTGATATTTTCAACCCACACAATATCTTAGAAGTAATTTGCTGCTTGCTATTTGAAGAAGTATTTGCTTTTATTTGCCTGAAAATGACTGGTCTGAGTGGTTTCTTGACTGAATTAACTGGAAGTTTTGGCATATTGATGAAGTTAGGGGTTGCCAATCTAGAAAAGCAATATCATTTTTTCTTTCTGGGGTAAAATTATGAGTTTCCAATCTCCAAATGATCTTTCAAATCTTTTCAATTAGGAACAATCAGATAAATATAGATGTTGGTTCACATTGGACCTTTTTGGAAGAGAGAGTGAGCCTTCCTCACTGTTAATGCTGCTGGCTACACACCGGCCAAGTCCAGACTGAAGACCCATTAGTCATGTCTGACAGGAAAGCACAGACTGTATCCCGGCCTTCAGGGTGATGTATGGGCATCTGACATGCTATTTGTTTCCCCAGACAATTCCCAGCACCTATTTTCCACCCAGCATCACATGACCAAAGATCTATTGGTGTGTGTGGGAGGTGCGTGGCTTTAATTCAAGTGATAGATTTGTGTGTAAAACCCTAGGATCAGCGGGACCCAATGAATCAGCCAGTGGAGCCATGCCCCAGTGAGAGACAGAGCTGCCGGCCACCAACAAAACCACGTGCTGTTCCCCTTGCCTGAACAGCAGGGCTTTGGGCAAATGCCTCAGAAAACCCAGGGACAGCTAGAACTGGGGAATTATGTGTGCTTGAAAGCCCTCAGAATCATTTACTCCCTTTTAAACTGTTCAACATTTTGACCCCCTGCCTCTTCTGGCCACAGATTCAGAAGAGAGGAAAGCCAGTGGGTTTTTCACCAGCAGGGTAAATAAATGAAGGCTCAACTTTAGAAATAGGACAACCCCTCTCAGGCTTTCTGGCACAGCTGCTGGGCATTGAGCATTAAATTGAAAGAATACAAATGACACAGAAAATATGATCAAGATCACCCTAGGCAAGCAGGGCTTCCTTTGAATGCATGGAAAGGTTTGTATGAAAGGTTCCACTAGGAGGGAAACACTTCTCAAATAGACCCAAATTGTCTGTCCTATGGCACTGAACCTTTTTATATACATCCACATATTTACTTATTTGTGGAGAATGCTAAAACCACAGAGTTCCTGTTTGCTGTTTCTTAGGGATAAAGTTATTCTGTGGTCAGAGACACCTAAGACCATTAGGCACGCACACTACAGATCTGAAGAAGGGCTATTTACCCAAGCTTCCAGGAAAAATATTGACAAGGCAGTAAAAATACTTTCCTTGATTACTCAGCCTCGTATTTTAAACCTAAAATTACAGGAACTTTTCTCTTTTAGTCATTTATTTTTAGCTTCCCTATTTTTCCACCTTTTTGGGTTTTTTGGGCTCACCTTTTAAAACATGGTCTATTTATACTGACTGTGCAAATCGAGGAATAGCAAAGCCTTTAAAGTGCTGGCACTGTTTCCCTATGACTAGTTTTTAAGCTACTTGGGGACAAGTGAATCTTAGCTTCTGGAGATAAATGGAAAAAGGAAAGTTTTTTACAGGGCTGGAGGAAACTTCAAAAAGTTCTTTGTGCTGGTTTTCAGGAAAGCCACCATGGTAACCATTTTGTATTTTTTACCTTTGACCAAAGGTCAGAAATAGTTACAAATCTGAGGGGGAGAAGTTGAGTCTGACTTTATCAATATCATGCAGAGGGACCTCACCTGACCTCATCAGATATTCCAGAAACAAGAGATTCAGACCGTTTGGTCTTCCCTAACCACTCGATACAGTCTCCCCCATCCCATTATCTCCACCCCTGTCCTGTCTCATTTTTCTTTATTGCACTATCTAAACTTGAACTATACATATGTATGTTCATTTGATTACTTGTTGTTTATTTGTCATTTCCATCAGATTATAAACTGCAGGAACCGGAGGGCTTCTCACTGTATCCCCAGCATGGAAAAGAGGATGGGGCACAGATAAGATGTCAAAAATGCTTTTATTATTGAATGAGAAAGTCCAAGTTTTGTCAGTTTACTGGCATTTTTTGTTGATCTAGTTATTCATTCACATCAGTCAATGCTTATTTCTCTCAAATTTCTCATTGACAAGGGCTCCTCCTCTTAGTCTGAATCCAGAAGGTCAGATGGGACTTGCCTCAGGTTAAGGAAATTGCCCACAGACACTGTATCAATGATGCTGAGTCCTGCTGTTGAATCCCTCCTGAAATACCCAGATCATGTTCAAGAATGAATGAATGAATGGTGCCCATACTGTCAACGTTTGCTGAGTTCTGTCCAGGGTTAGGTGCTGTTTATTTAACACTTCTGCCTGGGACCCCCTGCACTGCCTCTTCTGCTTTGACCTGCTGGTTTGTATTTGGTATGTCATTGTGTGTTCCTACCTCACATCTTGCCATAAAAATCCATGCACTTCTGGCTAAGCAGCCATCCAGAGCATACAGAGGTCTCTGACTAAGATAAAACAATTGGGTCACCTGGCAATGACACATAGGAAGAGAGGAAAGTGATCAGTTGCATTAGGAGGAAAAGTGTTGCTACTTAGCATTGGAAACCTTAAGAAAAGGCATGTGCAGGATGAATTTATGCCACGTTAGGTATTGGGGATTTAGTCACATTGCAGATAGTTCATCTGAAACATTTACTCCCCACACCACAGAATCTTATGTTTGGAAGAGGCGGGACCATCTTCTTTGCAACATATATTATTAGGGTCGTCTCTCCTCACTGATAGCTGTATATGCTTGGAAAATGCCAACCCTGGGCAACATAATTAGGACCATAAATGCTACTGAAATAATTAAATGCAAGCTTAGGATTCATTCCAATGATGGGTAGATGGCTGTGTTGTCATCATTGATGGGGATAGCAATCCAGCTGCTCTTAATGTACAATAAGCATGGTCAGGAGTTGACAATACTTAAATAATAATGAAGAACATTTATGGAGAACTTACTATGTGACACACGCAGTTCAAAGTGCTCCACAGACTTCTTTTACTACTGCTCACCACACCCCACAGCATCTGAGGTCGATACTCTTATTATCATACTCATTTATAACAGCAAACAAAGACTCAGAGAAGTTAATTTCGCTGCAGTCACCAAGATTTGAAAGCAAAGAGCTTTCTTTAAAGTCCACCTAAGGACAATTCCAGTCCTGACAATGACTGAGAAGTTGTTTATACGGCCTACAAAGTACCTTACCAAAGTGATTCATTCTCATTCAGCTTCTAAGATTTGGCCACTTCTCTATTTTCGAATCCACAAATATTATAATTTCCACGAGAAACCTCAGAGGTCCCATTTCTGGCTTGAGAGAGGGTTGACACAGTCCACCCAAAAGTCTCCCAGTGCTTTTCTTTCATTCATTTTCCAAAATATAGCATGTTCTGTTTATGAGCCTGCTCCACATCGTTAAAGGAAACCCACACACCAAAAGTTAGCTGGACCCCAGCTACGTGGTGTGCAGTGGCCTTGACCTTGCCTCCCCCTTGAGTTCTTAAACTTGATCAATTCCCAGAAAACAAAGCTCTGCAGTAGAGGCCTCTGACTAAAACAAGTGAGGAAGTTTCAGTGGCCTGCTTCCACAACAAATCAAGTGCTCTCCTCTCTTATGTCTCTTGACACCCATTCACCAAACATTAAAAAAAAGTTTCCAGAAGAAAATGAGTGGAGTTTTTTGAGAAGCCAAATTTATTTCATATGCAGATAAAACTGCATGTATCCACAGCCTGAGAAGTGCTGGCGATACCTGGACCCCAGTGCGTCTCCCTCCTGCTTGTGCCTGCTTCCATTAGAGCATTGTGCCTTTGGGATCTTAGCTTCTGCCCTGAGAATCAAAGTGCAGATGTCTCTTGGAGAGTAGCACAGGAGGCTGTTGTCAGTCTCTAACATCCTTTTGTGATTCAGTTAATCCTTCGAGGGATTGGGTCATAGAATTAATAAGGTTTGGTTTGGAGAAAGAAGAGGAGGAGGAAAGGTATATTTGGCTCAAAGGAACCAAGCCGGTGGAGGACACCTGGCAGAGCCAGCCAGTGGAGACCTGGGACAGTCAGCACCCCAAAGGAGGACACTGTATGCTTGGAGGAAAGGTGTCCTAATACCCTGGCTTTGTACTCCTCCTGTAGGCTTCCTCTCTCCTCCCAGTCCCAACCTTCCTCAGGACTAAGCCTATTAAAGATATGACTTCCAGCATGTGACAATGAGAAGGTGGGCCTGAAACATTATTAAACTTAAAGAGAAGGTAGGTGAGTGGGGTGTTCTGCTACACCAGGAAATAGAAGTGCTTATGATATAGCAGATTGCAAGCACTTATTTTTATGAAATGGATAAATGACCATAACGAAATGATTAATGGAATAAGAATGAGCTCTACCATCTTTCAAATGATTCTGCCTTAGTTTATATGAACATTTCTTTGTGTATATTTATTTAACTCTGTTCTTTGATTGTCTTAGAAAAGAGAAAAGATTATGATCTGCTAAAAGAGTATAAGGAAGTTTCTCATAGAGCCAGAGGAAAGTCCAGTTGATCTCCAAAGTATTCTATAAATCCTAAAATCTAGGCAAGTGGGAGCCTTTCTTCATATGATTTGTTGAAGGCAAGGTTGACCGTGCTGAGTCTGATCCAGACACTGGGTGCTTTCCTGACAACTGTGTTAGGGGAGTTTTTGTTTGCTGTTTCTCACACACAATGTGCCTGGCACACAGAGGATTCTTATTACTTGTTATTTGAATGAATGCCTACATGAACAAATAAGTCTCTCATTTTGAAGCCTACATCTTTGCTGCTGACTGTCCTTGAACTTAGTTATATATAATGAGTGAAAGAAATGAATGGTGGAGGGTGGTATGTTGTTGGTAAAGATGTCTTCACATCCCTCTGCATGAATGGCACACCTCCCATCCAGAAGTGGAGTCTGATTCCCACCTCTTGAATTAGGGATGGCCTCTTATGACTTGCTTGGATCCACAGAATGCCTTGGAAATGATTTTCTGGGACTTCTGAGGCCAGACCTTGAGAGGATGTGCAACTTCTGTTTTCATCCTTTCTAGCTGTCACTGAAAGAAGCTTGGGTTAGGCTACTGCATGTGGAAAGGGAGAAGCCCAGCCAGCACCCTGGCTGAGGTGCCAGATATGTGTTCCAGTCCTAGCAGAGCTCCTAGCTGAATGTAGCCACATGGTTGACCCCAGCTGACACCATGTGGAAAAGGGCCCGACTGGGTCCAACCACCCACAGAATCATGAGACATAATAAATCATTGCTGTCCTAAACCCAAGGTTTTGAGGAAGTTTATTAAGCAGCAACAAATAACTGAAAGACATGGGAAACCAGGCTCGCCAAGCTCAGAAGCACTTAGTTCCCACAGGGGAGAGTGCTTTAGTGGTGCCTCCAGTTGTGTGCATACTTTGTCCCTGTTGCAATCTGTGTATCTTCTGAGAATCAAATTGTTACACGTGCCACCAGGAGTTGGGAGAACCTTACAAGCCTTATTACCCGGGGTTTAGACAACTGGACTCCTCTGGTGGGAAAAGCAAATGGAAGACATGGGCAGGAGTAATTTATAGGAGTAGAGTCTGGCCAGTGTTTAGCTGTATTAGCATCTTGATTTAACAAACTAGCCACAGACACCACTGAACATGATAAAAGGCAATCCTGTAGTGTATGCATATTGCTTTATGTTTCAAAGTGATTGATGTGACCCACATCATTTGATGCTTACCTCAAACCCTGGAGAAAGATATCCTTTTTTTAAAAAAATAAATTCAACTTTGATTAAGATGCAATTTACATAAGATGAAATTCTCACATTTAAGTGTGTGGGTTGGAGACTTTTGATAAGTATACGCACTCATTTAACCCCACCTGAATTAAAATATAGAACATTTTTATTTTCCTGGAAAGGTCCCTCATGTTTTTCCTTCAATACTGTCCACCATGCAACCTGGGCAACCACTGATTGAGTTTCTATCATTGTGAGACAGGTTTGCCTTTCTAATAATTTCATAACATGGAATGATACACTAGGTCCTCTTTCGCTTCTGGTTTCTTTTATTCAATATAATGAATGTAAGATTCATCCACGTTGTTGCATCAGTCATCATTTCTTTTGAGCAAGGGCTTCTTTCCCCTATTTTACACAGGAGGAAACTAAAACTCAAAGAGGTGAGTGATTTGTCTGCAGGTCTCAGCTGACAAGTACCCGGCCAGGACTTCCCCATCGATTTTATGCATCCTAGGTTACTTACTATGATGCTGCTGTGGGTGCTGAACTGAAAGAAAGAGAACACTCACTCCTGCTTTGCTAAATGTGAACCACATGGTGAAAGCGTACCAAACACAAGGAAGGAGGATACTCTGATAGTCTGACACAAGGGTCGCTCTGTATCTTCCGGGATGAGCACTGATATAGCCAAGCCACCAGAGCACTTCACCTGGGGTTTTGAACTGGGAATAAGGAATAGGGTAAAAACTTTTCTGTTGTCAAAAGCTATGGGGTCTAATGCCTAGAACTGGCTAGGGGCCATGTTTCCTGTGGTGTGGAGGAAAAATCGAAGTAACAGAGGAAAAAGCCAACATACAGAGAAAACCAAAGGTAGGAGACACAGAATAAAAGTCCTGGCTGTTTGAAACTCTGGTTCCATTAGTTTTTGAGGGCTAGTCTTTCCAGTGAATTGGTTATTTAACCCTACACTTGATAACTTGAGAAGTTTCAGTATCTACCAGTGAATTCCCTCCAAGTTAATTTGAGTTAGGTTTCTGTCCCTTGTAGTGAAAGCATTGAGTGCTTTCACATAGCACTTAGATGGATTTAACTGAAATTAATAATTTGCATAATGTCGCCACATCTTGTAAAAGACCCACAGCTTTCTTAGTACCTCTAGCTGACACAGTGCACCTAAACTGTACTGGGAAGAATGACAGTGCTGCATTTACTTATTCAAACAATCTTTGTTTCCATTGCTCTATACAGGGGTTGAAATATCAACAGTGCATCCCAGGAGAACACCTGGCTCTGTAAGGTCTGTGAATGATAAAACATATTATATAAATACCGTGTGTTCAAGATCAGCACATTCTATACATTTTTTTCCTGCTGAGAGTTACTCATTTTTATGGAAAATGCCTGGCCTACTATAATAAATGTGAATAAAAATGCTGAGGGATACTCTCCCTAATCCTTCTCATATCAAATACAGGTAGTTAATAATGTCTGTGTATTTTAGGATGCCATTTTCAGAAGTAGAATATTTGCATGCAGGAAAGACTGGAGGTGGCTCACTTCCCTTTAAGTGGAACATATGCCAACAGTAAAAATAAGTCCTTCTTGTCTTATGCAGATAAAGGCTGCCTTCTGAGGACCCTTTCGCAGGCATGCTATCAGTGGCCCCAAGAGAACTATCTGGGCAACAGCAATTGACCCTCGGTTGAGTTTCTCTTTTGGTTTGCTTTTGTTACTCAACCCTTCCTCCTGATTTTAGTTTATCCTTTTAGCTGCTTTTTCCTTCTGCTGTTGATTTCTTTTCTCTTTCATCACGTTCCCCAGCACTTCTTCAGTATACAGTCAAGTCCCACCTTCCTCTTCATTTGTGAACTGGAGGGACTGACCCTTCGGCAAGCAGAGGGAGTGTTCAATAGTTTCCAGTTTGGCTTCTATGCTGTAGCATGTCAGGATGTTTAGAGGGTGAACGTATGAGAAACAGAGGATAATTGAATTACAGATTTCTATTGTGTTCAAGATGTTAGCTCTTGCACACATGTAGCAATTCTTGATTGCTTAAGAGGTCCCTGGTGTGTTTTTGGCAAATGAAGACCTTTACATGTGTCTGGCTCTGGTCCAAGTGACATGCAAAGTTCTGGGATTGCTTAACTGCTCATCTGCCTGTGTTTTCTTCCAATTCCTTAGAAAGAAAATTGAAAACAAGGATTAAGAAGGAAAAGCAGTGTTGACTTTGATGGCCAAAATAATTACTTTTAGATAAATTCCAAGATAAACTTCAACATTAAAAAGATAAGACACTCCTCAATGGAATACTTCAGAAAATAAGAACCGACACAGGCTTTAAAAAAAATCAGATTAAAAAAAAAAAAAAAAAGACTCTAACCTTTGGAAACATGCGTGTGTGTTTACTTGTGTATAGGTTTCATTCCATTTTATTAGCTAATAGTGATCTTTAATGACTTTCAAATTTGCCTAGAATAAGGAACTCAGTGCAAAATAATCCAGAATAAAGATTGCTCTAACTGTGGGATATATGGATGCGATGAATGAGGTGTCTGTGAAGTAGAAAGAATAAAAAAGAAAAAAATACTAGAAAAACTTTAAAATCTTAAAAATTCCTTTCTTTTTTCTTTTTCTTTCTTCTTTTTTTTTTTTTTTTACAATTTTTATATGTAAATTACCATCTGTGATATTAACTACATATAGCCAAGGGAAGAATCTCTTGGAGAGAGAAAACAGAAAAGAACAGAAAATACCTTGGGGATCCTACAAAGTCACATGAACTTACATCCTTGTGGGTCCAAGCCTCTCTCTCTTCTCTAACAGGGGGTCTCCAAGGGACAGGTGCATCCCCTCCTGGTTGCTGGAAAGCAATACAATATCAGGTTCACTTCTCTATAGAAAGAGTGGTTCCCTCTCTTTGCCATGGGATCACATATCAAATACAGCCCCTGCACATCAGACTCTAAATAGAAAAGGGAACAAGAACAGTAATGGAAGTTGGTGGTAGTTGGAAAGGGAGTGGTGGGATGGACAGCCCTCTGAAGCTGAGAAAGAAACCTCTTCTGTCCTCTCCCGTGGGTTTGACTTGGAGACTCCATCATATGATACATGTTCAGGGTGCAGTCTTAGAATGGGATAGAATCTTTCAAATCTGCACCATCCATCTGTACCATGGAAAATTGGATGTAAGATTAGCAATCCAAAAAGTGTCTGGAGAAGAGGAAGAAAGGGGTGAGAAAGGAGCATGTGTAAGACACCATGAGGTTGTGCAAAGCAACTTAATGGGTATTTTCCCCAACACCCGGCTGATGGACGCTGAAGAAACAGGGGTGTTTTAGGGGTAGTGGCTACAAGTGTGAGACATAATTTTGATCACGGAGCCCTTCGAGGTCACATGGTGGTAAGTGCGTGGTGAAGGTCCAGATAATGTCTTTAGACATGTGCAGATCAGGGGAAGGGAGAGGCCACCGAGTTATAGAAAAAGAGGTGGATGGGGAGAAAAGAGAAAGTGAAACAAGAGAGAATCTCAATGGGGATGAATAAGAACCCACCAAAATCTTCTTATGTTGCTCTCTCTTCTTTGTTTCACACAGATCCTTTTAAATCTTTCTGTGATACTGAACACTGTCGTGGTTGGGTCGGGACATGTGCCATATGCCTTCGGTGTTCCGCTATCACTTCTCTCAGCCCAGTGCTGGGAGCAAAATGAGTTCCCCATAAACACTTATGTGTTGAGGACTTGACAAGAGAGGGCTGGAGGACCAAGCTTCAAAGTGGAAAAAGCTGGAAAGCATCAAAATAATGCACTTGAGAGAAACCAGTTTCTCCTTTACCCTATTCTTCAAGGGAATTCTTCAATGAAGATTTGCAGTTAGAGATGTTAAAAAAGAGACAGAGAGGTAAAATGAATTCTCCTTCTCTAGTCCTCTAAGGCTCCAGAATTTGCGGTCAGCCCAGCCAAGAAAACCACCAGCTCCATGGGTAAAATGATTTCTGAGCCACCTTGGCCCTCCCACTTGCTTTTGGACTCTGCTTGCTTCTTGAACCCTTGCCATTGACAAAATCATAAGCTTGGGACAGAACAAGGCTCTGCCATTAGGCATGGGCCACTGGGGGCCACTATTTTCTCCACACATAATGTTTAATAAACCACATGATATTGGTCTGATCTGTGATGGAAAGAGGCCTAGTTCAATGTGATAAGGTTCTGAAAACATCATTTCTGGCAGATGGCGAAAATTCAATGTGACACTCAGAAGAATGCCGAGGAACCAGATCTGGACAAATAAAGCGCAGAAGAACCACCATCGACCTGCTAGTTCCACGGGACTCTCGTCAGCCACCGGGAGGTTTATGGAGCAGCGAGCTCTCCTGGCGGTGGGCGACAGACTGGAGGCACCAAGTAAAGGTTTACAGGCGCCATAGAGAGAATGGGGCTGGGATTTTTTCTTTCTCCTTTTATGCTCTCTACCTCCCCTTTTTGTTTAGCTTAGCGAGTTCTGAAGTTTACCGTAGAAAAGGCCTTGATTATCAACTGTAATATTCACATAAGATTTTGCCATTCAGCCTCACACTGGGGAATATACAGGGCTTCAGTGTTCCTTAAAAAATTACCTCTTCGTGTAGCAATTAACCCCCTTCTGAGAAGGTTCAGTGTTTCCTTGGTCCCGTGCCAGTGCTAACAGCTATGGCTTAGCATTCTTTTTAATGGGCTGCATTTACTGCTGAGAGCAGGGAAACATAAAATATTAACACTTAAGCATCTTTTACACGTTCTTTGAACGTGAGATTACGTTGAAAATATAACTGACTTTTCATTCTTAAACCTGATATTTGCTTAGAATTCCACTGGACCCATGAAAATGTTTCGGTAAGTGGTTTCTGTTGATTTATTAACTCCCATGAAAGCCTAATGGAAATCCCTTGCCACCAAATATTTAATATGCTTTATGCATGCTTACAAAAGTCTTGTTTACCAATTCAATGGCTTTCCCACATTTTAAAGAAGATAAATGATTTGGAGCTAGCATGGTGTAAGTCCCGTTTTTCTCCTTTTATGCCATCTGTTGAGGAAGGAGAGGACTGAAGCTTTAAACCACCCAAATGACAGGTACAGGTACAGTTGAATTGGTCTGTCTGTTATAAATCTAGTCATTGGTATGTTCACTAAAGATCTTTTTTGGTATTACCTTTTTTGTATTACTTTTGGATGTGAAGATTTAATGAGATAAATGATGTGGAAATGTTTGTAATCTATACCTTATTTCTTATTCTCTATTTTCTAAATAGTATGTATGTATATAGACATACCATATATGTATATATACTGTATATACACTGTGTATGTACATAGACACTACATATGCTCTAAAACACTATATATGTATATATACATGCACATATAATGTACACACTATATATATATATACCATACAGAGAATAGAGAATAAGTAGAATTGTATCTATCTATCTATCTATCTATCTATCTATCTATCTATCTATCTATCTATCTATCTATCTATCTATCTATCTATCTATCTATCTATCTATCTATCTATCTATCTATCTATCTATCTATCTATCTATCTATCTATCTATCTATCTATCTATCTATCTATCTATCTATCTATCTATCTATCTATCTATCTATCTATCTATCTATCTATCTATCTATCTATCTATCTATCTATCTATCTATCTATCTATCTATCTATCTATCTATCTATCTATCTATCTATCTATCTATCTATCTATCTATCTATCTATCTATCTATCTATCTATCTATCTATCTATCTATCTATCTATCTATCTATCTATCTATCTATCTATCTATCTATCTATCTATCTATCTATCTATCTATCTATCTATCTATCTATATATGTACATACAGACACATACACATATTTTGGTGTATGCTTCATAAAACTAGAGTAATAGAGCTATAGGTAATTTCAAGGGGTTACGTGCATCTATTCCATGATTTCAAATGGTCAAAAATCTTAATTCATAAAAACTGATCTGTTCTCTTCTTTGCTATCTCTAGAGATGGTTACTATATAGAAATAAATAATTTTGATAGTCACATAAATTCTCATAGACTTAATTCTGTCTTTCCTTTTTTATTTTGTCACATCAGTTTATTTTATTAAATTAATCAGTTGCAATCAAAAGAAAGGCTGAGAAACAGAAGGCAATCTGTAGTAA
Organism: Galeopterus variegatus; assembly: GCF_000696425.1. Classification (NCBI taxonomy): domain Eukaryota; kingdom Metazoa; phylum Chordata; class Mammalia; order Dermoptera; family Cynocephalidae; genus Galeopterus; species Galeopterus variegatus. The sequence goes on from NW_007730054.1 coordinate 111,679, forward strand.
CAACACTTACTTTCTAGGCTTTTATGAAGAACTCTGAGAAACATTAGTCTGTCGCTGTTAATTGAAAATCATCTTACTTCCCCCAAATAATAAGAATTTATAAATATTTATCTTTGGATAACTGATAGAGACCAAGTAACTTCTTAAGAAGCTCTAACAAAATCACTTCCTTCTCTTTATCACTCACGATTGTGCAAAGCTGAGTGAATGTAAATTTTACTGTTGATTTAAACTGGGATTGCGATGTGTTATTAGCTTTCTTTTCATGTTTTATTTTCAAACATACAGAAAATCCTTTAAATGTTCTTTGTGCATGTGTGATTCTTCCTCCTTTCTCTGTTATTCACAAAGTATTTTTTTTATCTTTGTATTTCTCCAATCGGACTTGCATACTGGATGGTCATTAAATATATAGGTATAGACTGACCTGCTGACAATGAACTTCACTCTGCTTCTTCTAAACATTATTTTGTACACTAACATTGCCTCTGAAGTGCCTTCCAATGTTTAGATAATCTGACAGTTTAGACATTCTTTCTTATAAATTATTTTTATCACTTAACGTGAGTTCCCTTCCTCTTAGTCATCATTTACTACAACTGAAAGTGAAAACAAAAGCGATGCTGACTCCCTCCAGTTATAAAAGTGAGATTTAGGGATAGCTTAAGATTTATACATCTGATTTTTTCTTGCTCACCACTGTAACACTCTTTTACAGCTTTCTCAATGAAATGAAATTATTTTAGTCCTCTAACACTGGGGTTGGCAGACTTTGGACCATGGTTCAAGTCCACTGCTGCCTGTTTTGTAAATAAAGTTTTATTGGAACACAACCACACTCATTCATTTATGAATTGTCTTTGGTGGCTTTCACACTACAATGGCAGAGCTGAGTAACTGCAAAAGAGACTTTATAACTCAAAGCTGAAAATAGTTATCATTTGGTCGTTATAAAAAATGTCTGCAACCTATGCACATAGATAGACATTTAGCATCATTAATTATAACAATCAAAACAAGCGTTCACATATAATATTGTTAGCCTTATCAATAAATGCACCCAGCTGAGGGAGTTTTCAATGTGCATTTGAATATTTCATATCATACATGTTGTTACATTTAAGTGCTTGTTTCCAAGACAATTCTTTCTAGACCTGGAATCTGTCAAAATTTTCTCAAAATCAGAGCTCTATTGTCTTTTCTTTGGGTTACAGAAATATCAGTTTACATGATAGTTAAAACATGGCTTTGGGTGTCTGATAGTTCATGATTCAAAGCAACATCTGCCACTTAGTGGCTATTAGTATCTGCTAAGCACCTGAGAGTAATAAATAAGCTTGGGTGTGTCAGGGGATTCGTGGAGGCTTATTTTCTTTATTTATAGAATGGAGGTAATAAGAGTATATACTTGATAGGCTTAGTGTGAGAATTAAATTTAAAAAATGTGTATAATGTGCTCACGGATTATTGCCAGAGCCCATGATATATGCTGTATAAATTAATGGTGCATTTTTTGTGACAATCAAAGTAAAAGAACAATAAAAATAATTATAATAATTTCATAGTTGCCTCAATTTGATACTGGAGGACAGAGTCTGAGGAGGCCCGATAGCTGGCCTCAACCCAGACCATCTTCTACCAGATTCTTGCCTCCGCCACAGGGAAGAAATCAAGAGCAGAGTCACAGTAGAAAGTGAGAGCAGGTTTAATGTAAAGAATGAGACATATAGACATACTGGGAAAGTGTAGCCTAGCTCCAGAGACGGAGCAGCTGCCACAGCAAGTTTAATACAAAAGTAAGAAATACACACTTCGCAGACAAAGTCTGGGCTGGCTTGAGAGTTAGTGCAGCCTGCTAAAGACAAGTTTGGTAGAAAAAATAACACCTCAGGTGAAGTGTGGGCTGGCCCCAAAGAAAGTTAGCAACAGCCCTGCCTTCTACTGGGATTCACCTTTTATAGTTTCGCTACCTAATACATATTCATGCTCTCTAATGAATTTTTTACTACTAAGGGAATGGTTCCTGGTTATGTAACATAGCCCTGTACATGGTCAGTTGATTTCTTCAGAGAATGCTCATTGGTCAAATTCTATCACATGCATCGAATACACCCAGAATATTCTAGGTGCTTTCTAGCACCTCCAGTGGAAGGTCATTCAAGAAATAAACTCCTTATTACTGAACATGCTTGGCCAGTGGGATTACATAGATCTGCCCCCGGTGGTCTCAATCTCCACATGCTGGTACCAAAATAGGTGCTACGGGCCACCATAGCTTAGGACTCAGAGGTGGAGCATGAATCCTAGGGGAGTGGGTTGAGATCCAGGGGAGTGGCCTGAAAGTCAGACGAGAGTCCTAAAACCCAAATCTTTAGAAACTGAGCACCTTCTATCTCAAATTCTTCACTTTACATCTTACATATAGCTCTCAGTTTTATTCCTAAATCAGTGGTCATGGCTGCTTCTTTGACTCATAATAAAGCTCAGCAGTTCGTTCTGAACCATAATGATATGATGTGAGGCAAAGCAGAACTCCTGGTTTATTTATGTTTCTTAATTAGTCTCCCTCATTGAGTCTCTCTGTCTCCAGGCACAATTAAAATGTTATGTGTTTCTCTAACACACCAAACAATTCTCAACCACACTAGAATCTCAAACCAATGAAATGCGCAAGGGAGAGGAAAATCCCAGAAGTGCTCAATAGTGACATCTAAACATAAGAGATTATCAAGAGTGCCCACATTCATGTGGGTGCTGGAGAATTCCATGCACCAGTCCACTTTCCAGCAATGCTGCATGGCTTAAACACCATCAGGGCAGATTCTTACTCATCCAGCAGTTTTTGGTGTTTATATTATGCTGGGCATTTTAATCCCTAATACATAGTTGCCAAAATATCTGAAGTTGTACCATCGAGAGACATTTGAGGATTCTCTTTTCACTCTCTACAAAATAGGCATATACTCCTTTCTGTAGCAAAACGTTTCTCTGGTGAAAAATAAATTCTCCTTCCACTCAAGTCCTGTGTTTTACCTGCTGCTCTTTCATAGCGTGTATCATACACCACCTTGTAGTTATTTGCATATCTATCTGAATCACTTTCCCACCCACTCTCCATCCTTCTCAAGACACCCGGGTGTGCGCTACACATACTTAACTCTCCGTTCCCCCCAGACACATACCTGCACGCAGGCATTTCCCAGTAACTGGTACCAGAACGAAAGCTGTTTCTTTGCTTTCCACAAGACCCCATCTCTGAAAAAAATACACTTTAATAAGAATTCTATTACCAGTTAATAAAAACTATAATATATTGATTAAATAATCCCTTCTGCTATGGGTTGAATGTTGCATCCTCTCAAAATTCATATGTTGGAACCCTATCCCCCATATTTGGTGTTATGATGTCATGATGTTATTTGGAGGTGGGGCCTTTGGAAGGTCATTAGGGTTAGACCAAGTCATGAGGGAGGGTCCCTCATGATGGGATTAATACCTGATGAAAGAGGAAAAAATGTGACATCTTTCTCCACCTTGTGATGACATGGCATGAAGGCACCCATCTGAAAATTAGGAAGTGGAACCAAACTGAATGCACCCTGATCTTAAACTTCCTAATCTCCAGAACTGTGAGAAATAAATTTCTGTTTTTCAAGCCACCCAGTCTGTGGTAGTTTTGTTGTTGCAGTCTAAATGAATGGAGACACTTTTTTTCTGAATATTTACTTTCCACAGATACTGTTGGGTGTCTAACCCTGTGCCCATTCCCAGACCCCTTCTCTCTTGCCTACTTCTGCTTATAGAAAATGACAAAATGCATGGAAAGCACTTATTAAGCACATAGTATGTGCTCAATAAAGATGAGATGTTTCTGTCATTTATAATTTTATAGTATGAAGTCATGACAAAAAACTTGATTTATAGAATCTGTTAAGCTTTATTGAGGATCTACTTTACAAATTTATAATAGCTCAAATTTTTGGTTGCTATACTGTCCTGCTTTGATTTGACATCAATACATAAACTCAATTATACTTATTATTTCTTTCAAAAGAAACAGAAAAAGATATCACACAAATGTTGGAAGATATTATTCCTGTGTTGTTTATCATGCTATTATTATTATACTTCTATAATAATCCCAATCCATCGCAATTCAATTACCTTAAAACCAAAGGTTCACTAGAGTGAGGTTTATTAAAATTAATATCTCAATTGCCAAAGTGAATTTGAATCTCTCATCCATTGGCAGAATGCTGCTTATTTATCTTGTCCACACCAGGTTCAAAGATTTTATTTATCCAGTTTAAGAAAAAAACCTTTAATCATTTTCTTTTTTTTTTTTTCCTCCTGAGTTTGGGAGAGGCCTTCTGCCTGGTTACTACAGCTAAAACAGGAGACATCAAATGGAAGAAAGGTATGATTTATATGAGAAAGAATGAAAATAAAAATCACACCCCACTTAGAGGAAGAGCCTGGGACCTAGTCAAAATAGTCAGAGATGAAAGCTTAGCAGCTTTGCATATTTTAAGCACTGCCTGGAATTCTGACTGATGGGATATTCTGGAAGGAAGCTTAAGCAAATAAGTATGCTAAGAGGAACACTGAAGTTGTTTCATGCTGTGGCTGTTTTAATCTTTGGGTATGAACTAGTAATTATTTTCATAGAGAGTGGGAGTAGAAGTAACCAGGGGATTTCTGAGGCCCATAATGGACTTCTGTGGTATGAGCTGAGAACCTAATGTTATACCACAAGATTATAGACTTTCCATCTCTTATGATCAGTGCAAATTCTAATCCACACCCCAGCCTCAATTGTCATCTCAGCTTGGGTCTATGGAGGGGGGCTTTATCTTGTGCTTGGTCTTTGGAGTAAGTAAAATGGTATCAGCTATTGTCAGAGTCAAACCTTAAGAGACTGAATGAATCCATGGCTCTCAGGGAAATATACATAAGAAATTTCTATTGTTTAAAGTCTATTTCTCTACAGGTAACTGCAAAGTGTATGGGATTAATTATCCAAAACAGATGAAAACCCCCAGAGTCTCTGTTACTGAGAAGAGAAATTATAAAATATCCAGGAGAAGATCAAAAATAGCAAACTTCATTCAGTTACATTCTTCTTGTATCGATCATGTACTTTCAGATGTTTTTTATTAGTAGTAACAAAAGTCAACCTATCCAAGTCTGTTCTCTTTTATATTGGAAACTCTTTAAGAATAGACTTCTGAAAGCTTAAAATACTGTGACTTTGACCAACTCCCAGTACCAGGAAGATCCCTTATTATACCATTACATTATTCTTTTATTTCAATTACTGTATCTATCTTTACTTCCTAAACCTGTATAAGACATAAATACCATTTCATTTCTCTTTATCTCCTCATTGCAGGTACAGGATATTAAAAATATTAATGTAATCCTGAGGTTTTCTGGTTTCAAAAAGATCTTCTGTGGTTTACCTATTTGGTGGCATTTAATATGGAGAATGTCTTCTATGTTAAACCCTGTCCCTTGACAACATACTTTCCCTACACATTGAAGCTAGATTAATCTTCCTCAGGCATTATTTTGGTTATGTCAGAAACAAGCCCTGGTTTCTGCTGTCTGTGGTGCAGTTTCTTCTGCATTCTGAGCCCTAACTTTTGAGACTCATCTTTCAGTATTCTTCTATCTGGACTTGATTACTAAGGTCCAGAAAAGCTTGGTCACTAATCATCCTCCGAACCCACAGTGTGATTCTCCATTCGTGCTCCTTTGCTTGTCCCTTCAAATTTGGAATGCCCTTGTTATCTGTCTCTATGTCAACCTGGTTTGCACATCATGATTTAAATTAAAAGGCCTTTCATCCAAGAGGCCTGTAGTCACTTCTGGTCTGATATTTTCCTCTTCTAAATTCCTATAATACTCCACTTGTACCACTACTAGGTCACTTATTAGGGCCTTTTCTTAATCTATTTGCAAACCTACCTTTATTAATTTAACGTACCTTTATCGACCACCTTCTCTTTGTCAATAACTGTTCTAGGAACAGGGGATATCAGAGTGCATAAAACAGACATGGGCCCTATATTCATGAAGCTCCAGGACATCTCTTCTATTAAATTGTGAGCTCCTTGAAGACATAGATAACATCCACTTTATTTTTACATTTTAATAAGACAATGCTTTGGACATGGAAAACAATTAATAAGTTGGATTAAATAAGTAAATCAGTAGTTTTCAGCCCCGTAAGACTCAATGCCCTCTTTCAGCCAATAATTTGTAATGCCACTTCTACTATGCTGAAAGAAAAGTAACAAATAGTATAATCTTTTTGCGTATATAATTTTAAAATATTAGCATAATATTTACACATAAATATAATACCCTCAAAAGGAAAAATTATAGGGAAATATTTTATAACAAAATAATATGCATTTCATTATGTAAATGCTGGAACATGACTACCTAGAAGATGCACTGAAGTAGTTAAATGCTTGCCCCAACTTACAATGAGTGGGTTTAGATTTCTCAAGAAGAAAGTAAGAAATCATCCCCTATATGAAAAGCAGGAAAATGAAATAGCAGAGGTGGTGTGAGTGATACTAAATAAAAAGTACTGTTCAGGTAGGTTATAACACTCTAGACCCATTTGTGTGTAATAAGGGAAAAGAGAAATAACCTTAATTGCAGTCGGGATAACATGCCAAGAAAAATTGCAGACCAACACAGTAGGGAAAACGAGAAGTGGGGTAGTCCAGCCAACGAGCTGTGCCTTACTCACAAGTGGAGGGTCAAGATAATTCACATGGAATGACCTCGGGCAGAGTGATGACAGAGGAGCACAGAAAACATATCTTCTACTTAAAAATCCTGCCACGTGTTGGGGAATACTTTCAGTTTCTGGTATTTATTAAGACTTTGAAGGCCAAATATTTTGGCAGGTGGTAGGGAGTGGAGGGTGGATTAGGGGGAAAAAAAGAGTAATACATATAGGAGACTGTAGAAAACTGTTTTACGATATGCTTCTCGGGGCAGTATAAGAGAAAAATTAAAATGAATAGGCAACTCACTCTGCCTCTGGTTATGACTGAGGAGCTAGTATTGGAAGAGCCTTCCTGTGGTAAACAATACATATCTGTACAAAATATGTGAGGCAACTATCTTCAAAGGTTGGACAAGAGCCAGCATGAGACTGTGATTCCTCACAGAAGGAAAACCAATAAGGTGTGTCATAGGATTGCTCTGGTTTTTTGGTCTGCGGGTGTGTTCTGGAACCACAGTGCAGGGAGCAGGAACCCAAGCAGACAACAGTGATCTTGCTCAGCTCAAGAGACAGCGATGAGAGTCTGGGGAGATGGGGGTGGGGAGTGGGGGCTAGATCTGCAGGGCAGAGAACCAGGGAGAAAGGAGAAATGAAGAGAAACTTCCAGAAATTCATGTAAAGTGTTCCTTTGGGTCTAGGATGAAACTCCATGAGGCTGGGGAAAAACAACTACTGGGTTAAGAACAAGTAACCACAAGCCAGAAGCTGAGAAACTATTAGAGCACGCGTAGGGCTGAGACGGGTTCGAACTCAGTCTAGTCACAGTAGAAGGACCTCATTAAACACCTGGAGTGTTCAGTGGAGACCTCACCAAAGCCATGTCGTAGGAGCAGTGCCAAACTAGTTACTCAAGGGTTGACCTAGTAAAGCTTAACAACAAGACTCAAAAGAATCAGACTAATTCACAAGCAATTAAATTGCTGCTGGAACAAAAAATTCAACATTCTTTAAAGAAAGACAACAAAATCAAGAAGATCAACACTCTAATAAAATCAATCAGAGTGTGCTCAACATGTAAAGGAAAAGAAAAATATGACCCATAATCAGGAGAAAAAGTGAGGAATAGAAACAGATTCAGAAATGATAGAAATATTGGAATTAGTAAGCATTCAAATAAAAATATGAACATGAGAGAGAAATGAAAACTAAAAAAAGGAAGCAAATGGAATTTCTAGGGATAAGAAACACAATATCAGAATGAAAAAGTTCACTGAATGAGCTTAATAGCAGAAAAGACAGTACAGGAGAAAAGACCAATGAACTTGAACACATAACAATAGAAGCTTTCTACAGTGAATAACAGAAAAAGAAAGGAAAAGCAGATTCAGTTACTTTTGTGATAATATAAAAGGTCTAACAAATGCTAAATTGAGGTCCCAGGAAAAGAGAAAGGAAGAATAGAAAAATATTTGAAAAAATAATTTCTTAACTTGTTGAAAACTACAAACACCCTGGTCCAGGATGCCTAATGAGCTCCAAACAGGACAAACACAAGGAAAACTACAAAGAGGCACATTATAGTAGAGTTCCTGAAAACAAATAAGAAAGAGAAAAATTTTCAAATGCAGCCAGGAACAGAAGCAACATTCACCATTAACCCCATCAGAAACAACGCAAGCCAGAAGGTGAGGAATGACATTTTTTTAAATATTGAAAGAAACACAAATGAACCTCTATTAATCAGGAATTCTGAATCAGCAAAAACGTCTTTCAAATAATGAAAATGAAATAAAGATATTTTCATACAATCAAAAGCTGAGAGAATTGTTCGCCGGGTATAACAAGAAATGTTAAAGGATGCTCTTCAGTCTGAAGAAGGGTGCCACTTAGAAACTAGATCTACACTGTGAAATTAAGAGCATTCGAAATGGTAACTATGAGGCAAATATTAAAGACCTTTTTCTCATTTTTCAGTTTCTCCAAATATTAGTGACTACATAGAGCAAAGTAAATAGCAATGTAGTGTGGAGTTTATGACACATATGTACAGTGAAAAGTAAATGACAATAGCATCACAAAGGACAGGAGGGAAAATGAAACAGTACTGCTGTATGCTTCTTATGTTTCTTGCCAGGTGGGTAAGACATCATCTAAGATAGACCATAAGTTAAAGATGCACATTTCCTATAAAACATAAACTACCCATGATTCTAATTTTCTAAGTAAACAACTGGCTCAATAAATACTGCACTTCTCAGAAAAAAAAGGCAACCAAACAAAATAAATATATATTTTTTGCAGCACAGATTTCTTATCATTGGGCTACAATACATAAATATTACACGTATATAATAGTAATATTTAAAATATTTAAAAATAATTCTTAAAACATAATATAATTATATTTGTTCCATGTTAACTCCACTAATTTCATATTTGCCTTGAAAATTTTTAAAACGGTTAATGTCATCTTTGCTGTTTTTAAGTTTCTTTACAGTGACCACTTCAGTGTATTTATAGTCACTGTACTTGTAAATGTAGAAACCCCCCACACTGATGTGTATCCCATAAAACTGACTTTGTTTTCCCTTTTATAGCTAGCCCCTAATGATGAACTACGATCATAAGGAAAGCAGCTGTCCATCACACTTGAAAACCCTACATCCTGTCACCTCATATATTTACCTATATAAACACCAGCACTCAGTTGATCAGAGAGGCAGTTGGGACTTTATCCCCTGCCTCTTGGTCAGTGTCTTCCAAATAAAAAGCCTTTCCTTTAAGTTCTGTCTGGAGAGTGTGACTGGCCATCCTATAGTGGTGCGCATGTGGATGCACACGGGTCAGGTCAGCCTCTCACACGTTGAAGGTGGAGGCGAATCCCATGGGATGTGTTTGTCACCATGCTTTGTAGTGACTGTGATATAGCCCTGAAACTCTTCTCTTGTAACTATGAAGTTGGAAATACTCTAACAAGTAGTTTAGTTTCTTTTTTAAAAAGGTGGGTTTGAAATTTGTAACTTTTTGATAAGGTGATGAAATTCTTTGGTCCCTGTCCTTTTTTCCTCCCTCAGGTATCTCTGCAAATGTTGGCTGACATGGCTTTTTCCACTTTCAGTGAGTGAATTGCACACTAATCACCAATTCATTCAGACCCTTACACCTCATCTTCTGGTAGCATCCACATGAGAGCAATGTATTTCCACATCAACCTTGCACCTAACCTCATGCAACAGCCAGAAGGAAGAACAGTGAAAATGCTCACTGACAATGGTTATTTTAAAAGCAATTTAAGTTTCTTGATAATTCCCATGAAAATTTATTTCACATTAATGTGCTTAACTTCATTTCTTTGCATCTCAAGGGTCGCTTCATTTAACTTTACAGTATCTTTGAAAGATAAGTACATCATTTTTTAATATTTTAATTTTGGTACTAAGTTTGTCATTCATTCATTGGTGACTAAATGAAATAATTCTACTACAGTGTCAAATAGTGAGCATAATATTTATAAGTTGTTTCCTCTGGAGATCCACGTTACCTGTAAGAAAAGATTACTTGTTATGTCAAATAAAAATTTTAATATCTTTTTCATTTCATAGGTTTCTAAATAATCTGTCATTCAAATGATTAGTCTTAAATATTAATTCGAGACAAAAATGCTTATTGATTTGTGAAATGTTTCACCAAGATTATTTCCCACTAGTGTTGATAATAAATAGAATGGTTTACTAAAACATGGTAGTACTTTAAGTTGTTTACAAAATCTTGTTGTTGACAAATTTCAGCTGGTTCCATTATCTATGATACAACCGATGATATTGGAAATGGGATTTCTTTTTTGTTTCAATTTTTTAAAATAATTTCAACTATTGACATACTTTTTTGTACATTATCAGTAATACTGAAAATATTAGTTCTCTGTAATTCTTTTCTTCCTTGCAGATCTTTTGTATGTGAGCAGTAAATCTTCATTATCATCCAGGATGCTTTCAAACACTTGCTATAAAAATTGCTTGTTTTAGTTCATTCCATGGCTAATTTTCAACACTGTTTGCCATCTCATCAACTCTCCTTGAAACAGTGACACTGCTCACTGCAAAAGTAAAAAATTATTTTATTTTCATTTTTTCCATTATCATTCTAATAAATTCTTGCACAGCTAGTAAGATTAGCCCTTCTCCAATATTGTGTAGCTTACCACATTTTGCAATCATTTATACTTCTAAGATTTGCTCTTTTTTGATCAGACTATTTGTAGACATTCCAGGGACAAGATTCCTTGAAAATGTGATCTATCTTTGACAACTCTATTAGGATGTTTCTTTGTAAAATATTTCTTTCATCTTGATGATTTTTTTTCTTCATTAGGAAGAAAAAAACCACAACACATTGGGAGAGAAGGCACTTGGTAGCTTCTCTTTTATGGGCAAAGCTATAAAACACAATTTCAAATAGTCAGCTGAATTTCGTTGTCATTTTCCTTTAGATTTGATATTTCAATATAAGATCTAAAGATACACATTCATACATGTATTCAATCATCATCTGAATAGAACAACTACTAGTACAGACTAACTAAAGTATTTTGTGTTATAAGGTCATTGATAAATCCTATGACCTGAGTTTCTCTTTGTGACACAATTTTCCAAAATGTTAAGCAAATCTCTGTAAGGTAACAAAATAGAGTCTTCTTTAGATTTACATAGTATTTGCATTTTTGGAAAATTTCATGTGTATAAAAATTATTAAATAAATTATTTAATTTGTATATAAGTAAATTAGGGTCAAGCTTCAGGTAAATGTACCAGTATAAAACATTTTTTAAAAACATTATTTTTCAATGTGCAGGATGTGAAACAATTCCATGTAGTTTGGCACTTCCCTGAAGATCTTAAGGCATCTAGCATACCTAACCGCTTCTCACCAGAAACCTTACAAACTTTGTCTCAACTGAAACACCTTGGCAGATTTCTGAAAAGTTTCCTAGAGATTTTCCATTGAATGACACTGGGGTAACAGAGTAATTGTGGATTGAATGTGGGCAGTTCTTCAGGGCTACATGCTTAGGGTTGCACATTCCAAACACTGCTCATAAATCCAGTCAGAGGGAGTGAAATCCAGGCTGTGTGCAATCCTGCCTGGAGGAAGAGGTAGACACCTTTTTCTTCCTTAAAAAAGTATCTCCCTCCTACCAAGCAGTGGGCTAGAGAGGTCACTTTTGTCTTATTTTTACAAAGGTTCCATAAAGTCAAATTACGTATAAAATGGTCAAGCTGGGTATGCTCACATCTGATTAAGTGTATATGAATAAGAAGCAAAAAAAAAAAAAAAAAAAAAAAAAAAAAAGTATCTCCCTCCTACCAAGCAGTGGGCTAGAGAGGTCACTTTTGTCTTATTTTTACAAAGGTTCCATAAAGTCAAATTACGTATAAAATGGTCAAGCTGGGTATGCTCACATCTGATTAAGTGTATATGAAAAAAAAAAAAAAAAAAAAAAAAAAAAAAAAGCCATCTTTGAAATGGAAAAATGATTTGCTTAAAATATTTCCTTTATGTTAACATCATAACTGTAAATAAATGTGTATTATAGCTTCCCATTGATCATTTCAGAGGCACGGAGGTCAGAGGGTGAATGAAATTGCATTTAACCGTCTCAGCCACAGACTCAGCACTTTAACCGTTGCTCATTTGTACTATATTATAGCTGGCTTTCTACTGAAAATTCAGCACATCCTTTACTAACTGTTAATAGTTTTGCTACAGGTTGGGGGTATGCATAGAGATTAATCTTATCCAAATATGTGGACAGGTCATATTTTATAGTCATTCTCTACTGAGGACACTAGATGTGTTTTATTTTTTACTATGACATTCATGCTGATTATAGTCCCCGTGTATTCCTAGTTTGCAGCCAGGGATGGGAAGCTCCTAGTAAGAGTAGTGAGAAGCTATAGCCTGCAATAGAGAATGGCATGTGTCTGATGTCTTCCCTAAATGGCAAGTCTGGTCGCTGCAGAAAACTGGACAATATCTGACTTAGACGGGTCCATCTCAGAAGAAACATTATTACTTAAGGACACTTGACTGAACATATATTGGTGATAAAAATATTTTTAAAGATTGTTTTCTGAGTCATTATTGCCACTGAAAAACAGTGGTGAGAAGCCATAGGAAAAGTTTTATCTAGCTGAAATCTCCACCGAAGCCCAGCTCTTACACTTCCAGACGTTCTTGGTAACTTGGCAACAAAATATCTTCTATTATGGTAAGACAGTGTTCTTGACTACATATTAGTTCCTTACCATGGTGTCTGGACACCACACAAAGCTGTTGCAGCCTGCACTGGGCTCCACTTCTTGCCAGGCTTAGCTCCTGCATCCCAGCCCTTCCTCTTGCCACTGTCCCACCTGTGCACTGGTATGTAGCTCTTCCTTGAAGAACCTGCTCACTGCCTCTGCTCCAGACCTCTGTCGCACATTGTCTGTGAGGCACACGTATATGTCTCAGCCGAAATTGCACTGGGTGGGGGAAGATGGGTGGTGGTTCCAAGTTGGAGTTAGGGAAGGCAGGGGGTACTCTTGCTCTATCAGTTGCCCTGCTTTTTGAGGCATTGATTCAGAACTTCTGGGTCTGTATGTGTTGCTAGTAGGGGAGAAGCATCGTGTAGGACTTAGTGTGTAGATTCTGGAACCAGACAGACTTAATTAGACTCTCAGGTCACTACCTGTGTGAATGAACCTCCCTAAGCCTCAAACATTTCATTCAATGGGGATAATACTAGCTACAATGTGATGCTCATGCACCCCTTTCGAGGATGTCTTCACCCAAATGTACAAATCCTAATCCAAAAGACCTCAGATGTAGTTTAAATGTTGACCCCCGGGGCCTTAGTAAGGGCTCTTCCAGACAACCTGAAGCCAGCACCTCAGATTCCTTTAGACAAGTTAGAACAGAATGGATAGCAGGCTGTCTGTGGTGCAAACATAACAAATAAAAACATTACAGAAGAAGAAATGTTTTATGATTTTATGAAATTGTCAGAACTAACTCAGCAGTTTAAATTCAGGTAATTCTAGTTTTCTTGGACTAGAGAACAGAAAAAAAGATGACAATAGCTACAGAACAAAGATTTTAAAGTGGAATTGACATACTTTTGTTTGTTGTTCCTTAGTGGATTTAAAGCAATGGTGCTTCATTTTTGTGGAGGAGTGGGCTGGGCATGAGGTGGAAAATGGTATTTTCTACCAAGGTGAAAGCATGCCTCTATTCTTTCAGTGCACAAATGCAAAGGCCTGATCACCACATTCATTTTCAGGACAGTAAATCCTCCAATGAATCTCCTTATTAGAAGAGGGCAGGTTGTTTTGCTAAATGCCTGGCACCCCGGAATCACCTGATGCCAATCATCTGACACAGGCCGCCTGGTAGTTGAAGTGACTGACGCCGGCTTGGCCTGGGTTTCCTCCTTCCCTCTGCCCCAACACTTTCGTGTGGTTTGGGGCTGCTTTTATGAGACAGAGAGATTTTCTTTCAGGAAAATATGGTGAACTGAAAAGTCCTTTGTATCTTCCATAACCTGGGGAGAGGGGTTTCAAATCTCCTTAGTCTGGAAGGCAAGGGTGGCTGAAAGCTAACAGGGAAACCATTTTACGCCTGATGAGCTGTGAGAAGGGAGACTATTTGAAGCTCTGGAAAAATCCCAAAGGTGGCTTTTCTCCCTTTTAACATAAATGTGTGACAAGACTCTGTGAGCTGATTTGATCTGTGTGCTCCTGGTAGGCACAGGCCTTAAAGGCTGCTACTGTTAGCAACTAAGTGCCATGCGCACCCTCTCCTGGGAAGGAGCCAACGACATGGCCTTATGTTGGACAGGTTTATGCACGTGCTAGAATAACTTTTAGAATCACCTAATTAAACATATATTATACAATGTCAGCTCATGGTGCAAACACTTTCTCTTAGGAAAATATAATACTTATTTTGGAATGGGACAATTTTTTGGGTTTTTTTTGCATTTAATGTCAACAATTTACAAAGCTTTAAAATTTTTATTAAACATTGTACCTTTTGTATTTTCCCAAGGTTCTCGATTAATTTTTGAAGTGTGGAAAGAAATCTTGGGCTTGCCACATCCCGCACTGGCTCCCCGCTTCTTCCTCCCTCTGTAGTGAAGTCATGCAGTCCCAACACTTGGAGGGAGTGCTCTTTGAACCCCTGTTGGGGCCCTGGGGGCTGAGTTGATTATTTTTGCATGGGGCATTAAAATGCCAGACATCAGTTTTTTTGTCTCCTGGTGAAGATATCTATATATTGAAGAAGCATGCCTCAGCCCTTTTCAAAGAGTTTTTGCAAGTGCAAATTATGGGAACCCAAGAGGATTAGTTGTATTTCTTTAAATAAATCCCCTCAAGGTTCATCTGAAGATGGTTGTGGTTCTCTAAGAAGTAGTAAATTCTGCCTGGGGGGATGTTGCACCAATCACCTTTCCACCCTCACTCTCCAGCAGACATCCAGCAGAGTGGGTGCGGCTGCTGTGGTGATGGCACATATTAGGTAATACCCCCCCCCCCCCTTAGACT